>NC_091389.1:257500-262500 GCF_038502225.1 Cherax quadricarinatus | reverse complement strand
ACGACATACATACAGATGAGGAGGAGGTGAAGAAACTGCTAAGGGACATCGATACCTCAAAGGCAATGGGACCAGACAACATCTCCCCATGGGTCCTTAGAGAGGGAGCAGATATATTGTGCGTGCCACTTACCACAATCTTCAACACATCCCTGGAAACTGGGCAACTACCTGAGGTATGGAAGACGGCAAATGTAGTTCCCATTTTAAAAAAAGGAGACAGAAAAGAGGCACTAAACTATAGACCTGTGTCATTGACGTGTATAGTATGCAAAATTATGGAGAAGATTATCAGGAGGAGAGTGGTGGAGCACCTGGAACGGAACAGGAGTATAAATGCCAACCAGCACGGATTCACGGAAGGCAAATCCTGTGTCACAAACCTTCTGGAGTTTTATGATAAAATAACAGAAGTAAGACAAGAGAGAGAGGGGTGGGTTGATTGCATCTTCTTGGACTGCAAGAAGGCCTTTGACACAGTTCCTCACAAGAGATTAGTGCAGAAGCTAGAGCACCAGGCGCATATAACAGGAAGGGCACTGCAATGGATCAGAGAATACCTGACAGGGAGGCAACAACGAGTCATGGTACGTAATGTATCACAGTGGGCACCTGTGACGAGCGGGGTCCCACAGGGGTCGGTCCTAGGACCAGTGCTATTTTTGGTATATGTGAACGACATGACGGAAGGGTTAGACTCAGAAGTGTCCGTGTTTGCAGATGATGTGAAGTTAATGAGGAGAATTAAATCTGATGAGGACCAGGCAGGACTTCAAAGAGACCTGGACAGACTGGACACCTGGTCCAGCAAATGGCTTCTCGAATTTAATCCTGCCAAATGCAAAGTCATGAAGATGGGGGAGGGGCACAGAAGACCACAGACAGAGTATAGGCTAGGTGGCCAAAGACTGCAAACCTCACTCAAGGAGAAAGATCTTGGGGTGAGTATAACACCGAGCATGTCTCCGGAAGCACACATCAATCAGATAACTGCTGCAGCATATGGGCGCCTGGCAAACCTGAGAACAGCATTCCGATACCTTAGTAAGGAATCATTCAAGACACTGTACACCGTGTATGTCAGGCCCATACTGGAGTATGCAGCACCTGTTTGGAACCCGCACTTGATAAAGCACGTCAAGAAACTAGAGAAAGTACAAAGGTTTGCGACAAGGTTAGTTCCAGAGCTAAGGGGAATGTCCTATGAGGAAAGATTAAGGGAAATCGGCCTGACCACACTGGAGGACAGGAGGGTCAGGGGAGACATGATAACGACATATAAAATACTGCGTGGAATAGACAAGGTGGACAAAGACAGGATGTTCCAGGGAGGGGACACAGAAACACGAGGCCACAATTGGAAGTTGAAGACACAGTTGAGTCAGAGAGATAGTAGGAAGTATTTCTTCAGTCATAGAGTTGTAAGGCAGTGGAATAGCCTAGAAAATGACGTAGTGGAGGCAGGAACCATACACAGTTTTAAGACGAGGTTTGATAAAGCTCATGGAGTGGGGAGAGAGAGGGCCTAGTAGCAACCGGTGAAGAGGCGGGGCCAGGAGCTAGGACTCGACCCCTGCAACCACAAATAGGTGAGTACAAATAGGTGAGTACAGGATTTCACACCTTCCTGTGAAGTGACTCTCTAACCCTTCCTTCCCCCCCCCATCTCTCTCCCTCTCCTCTCCTCTCTCTCTCTCTCTCTCTCTCTCTCTCTCTCTCTCTCTCTCTCTCTCTCTCTCCCTCCCCCTCTCCCTCTTCCCCTATTCCTCTCTTACTCTCTCTCTTCCTCTTCTTTTCTCTCTCTCTCTCTTCCCTTGTCACTCCCCCCCTCTCTCTTACCTTTTCCCTCTCTCTCACTTTCTCCCCCTTTTTCCCTTCTTTTCCCCTCCTTCTAGGCTCCCTTCTCTCTCTTCCTCCCTCTCACTCTCTCCCCCTTTTTCTTTTTCTCTTTCTCTCTCTCTTTCACTAAAAAAAAAAATGGTTGGGACTCACAGGAATCAGGGATCAGATGACAATGGAACTGGTAGGGAGGAATGGATGGAGGAGCAGTGGAAAAGGATAGAGCAAGAATGGGAGAGAAAATTAGGAGAGCTTTCTGAAAAAAATGGAGAAAGAGCTCTCTGTGAAATGGGAAAAGAGGTTGGAGAAGGAGACGAAGAATTGGGAGGCACAAGTCGAAACTGCAGTAGCCAGGGTAAAGGTCCTAGAATTTGAGGTAAACAGGCTGAAGCAAGTCTCAGGGGTAGTGACCAGAGAAGACACACCATACGAAGCTGAGAGGCTGAACAGGAAGGAAGGAGATATGAATTATGCTAAGGTCATATCAGCCTGCAAAGAAGGGCCAGGGAGTGGAAGGGAAGAGCAGATGGGTGCAGATGGAGAGGGAGATAGGTCGAATGCTGAGGCACAACCATGCTACCAAGAGCCACTGGAAAAATCAAGAGAGAAAACGACCACATACAGACAGGAACCAGAGTCACAGAGGGAGAGGCAGTGGGAGGAGGAAAGAGCAAAATCAGTGTTTATCCATGGGCTTCGGGAGAGAGAGGAAAGGACACACACTGAAAGAAGGTAGGAAGAAAGAAAGGAGATTGAGAAAATCATCACGGAAATAGGGGGAGAAGACATGGATGAGATTGTAAATTTTCAGAGAATAGGGGGGTACCTGAAGGGGAGAAACGGACCGATCAAGCTGATTCTCAGGACAGAAACAGTGCGGAACAGGATCCTCCAAGAGAAACCACGGTTGAAAAGCTCGGAAGAGTACAAGAAGGTGTTCCTAGACAGAGACAGAACACAAACAGAGAGACAGCAGCTGAGGGAGAGGACAAAAAAGCGAAAGGAGCTAGGAACGGAGACAAGGATGGAACCAGCAGAGGTCAGTCAGAGCAGAACAGAGCAGCAAGGGCAAGCACACACACAACTATCCTCAGAACCCCACAACCTATCACACCATCCCAACACACAATACAATCCATACCCACAGCTTCCACCCAACCCCCAACCATAGAATCCCACAGTATGCTACCAGGTCTCCCACCCCCACAGGCCCCCCAAACCACAGTGTTGGTAAGGAAACTGAAGGTATGGTACACAAACGCTGATGGAATAACAAACAAGTGGGAGGAGTGGCACGAAAGAGTCAAAGAGGCATCACCAGACATCATAGCGATCACAGAAACCAAGCTTACAGGTATGATAACAGATGCCATCTTTCCAGCAGGATACCAGATCCTGAGAAAAGACAGAAGGAACAGGGGGGTGGAGGAGTGGCATTGCTGATCAAACACCGATGGAATTTTGATGAGCTGGAGAGAGAAGTGGAGAAGAAAGTGATTAAATAGCGGGAACGCTTCACTCTGGAGGTCCCAAGGTGATAATTGCAGTGATGTATAACCCACCACAGAACAGCAGGAGGCCAAGGCAAGAGTATGACTAGAGCAATAGAGCGATGGTTGACACACTGGCTGCAGTGGCCAGAAGAGCTCATGCATGCAGGGCAAAGCTCCTGATCATGGGCGACTTTAACCACAAGGAGATCGAATGGGAAAACTTGGAGCCACATGGGGGCCAAGATACATGGAGGGCTAAGATGATGGAGGTGGTACTGGAAAACTTCATGTACCAACACGTAAGGGACACTACAAGAGAGGAGAGGATGAACCAGCAAGACTGGACTTAGTATTCACCTTGAGTAGTGCAGATATTGAGGACATCACATATGAAAGACCCCTTGGGGCCAGCGATCATGTGGTTTTGAGCTTCGAATACACAGTAGAGCTACAAGTGGAGGGGGAAGCAGGAAGGCCAGGACAAATGAAACCAAACTACAGGAAAGGGGACTAAAAAGGAATGAGGAACTTCCTGAATGAGGTTCAGTGGGACAGAGAACTGGCAGGGAAGCCAGTTAATGAGATGATGGAATATGTAGCAACAATGTGCAAGGAGGCTGAGGAGAGGTTTGTACCCAAGGGTAACAGGAATAATGAAAAAGCCAGGATGAGCCCATGGTTTACCCAAAGGTGCAGGGAGGCAAAAACCAAGTGTGCAAGGGAATGGAAGAAATATAGAAGGCAAAGAACCCAGGAGAATAAGGAGAGCAGTCATAGAGCCAGAAACGAATATGCACAGATAAGAAGGGAGGCCCAACGTCAATATGAAAACGACATAGCAGCAAAAGCCAAATCTGACCCGAAGCTGTTATACAGCCACATCAGGAAGAAAACAACAGTCAAGGACCAGGTAATCAGGCTAAGGAAGGAAGGAGGAGAGACAACAAGAAATGACCGTGAAGTATGTGAAGAACTCAACAAGAGATTCAAAGAAGTGTTCACAGAGGAGACAGAAGGGGCTCCAGAAAGACGGAGAGGTGGGGTACACCACCAAGTGCTGGACACAGTGCACACAATCGAGGAAGAAGTGAAGAGGCTTCTGAGTGAGCTAGATACCTCAAAGGCAATGGGGCCAGATAACATCTCTCCATGGGTCCTGAGAGAGGGAGCAGAGGCGCTATGTGTACCCCTAACAACAATATTCAATACATCTATCGAAACAGGGAGATTGCCTGAGGCATGGAAGACAGCAAATGTGGTCCCAATCTTTAAAAAGGGAGACAGACATGAAGCACTAAACTACAGACCAGTGTCACTGACATGTATAGAATGCAAAATCATGGAAAAGATTATCAGGAGAAGGATGGTGGACCATCTAGAAAGGAATGATCTCATCAACAGCAGCCAACATGGTTTCAGAAATGGGAAATCCTGTGTCACAAACCTATTGGAGTTCTATGACATGGTGACAGCAGTAAGACAAGAGAGAGAGGGGTGGGTGGATTGCATTTTCTTGGACTGCAAGAAGGCGATTGACACAGTTCCACACAAGAGATTGGTGCAAAAACTGGAGGACCAAGCAGGGATAACAGGAAAGGCACTGCAATGGATCAGGGAATACTTGTCAGGAAGACAGCAGCGAGTAATGGTACGTGGCGAGGTGTCAGA
>NC_091389.1:212500-252500 GCF_038502225.1 Cherax quadricarinatus | reverse complement strand
GATCACTGGTAGCTGACTGTCACAAACCCTGCTCCAGACGGTCCTAGATCACTGGTAGCTGACTGTCACAAACCCTGCTCCAGACGGTCCTAGATCACTGGTAGCTGGCTGTCACAAACCCTGCTCCAGACGGTCCTAGATCACTGGTAGCTGGCTGTCACAAATCACTGGTAGCTGCTCCAGACGGTCCAAGATCACTGGTAGCTGGCTGTCACAAACCCTGCTCCAGACGGTCCTAGATCACTGGTAGCTGACTGTCACAAACCCTGCTCCAGACGGTCCTAGATCACTGGTAGCTGACTGTCACAAACCCTGCTCCAGACGGTCCTAGATCACTGGTAGCTGGCTGTCACAAAAGCTGCTCCAGACGGTCCTAGATCACTGGTAGCTGGCTGTCACAAACTCTACTCCAGACGGTCCTAGATCACTGGTAGCTGGCTGTCACAAACCCTGCTCCAGACGGTCCTAGATCACTGGTACCTGGCTGTCACAAACCCTGCTCCACACGGTCCTAGATCACTGGTAGCTGGCTGTCACAAACCCTGCTCCAGACGGTCCTAGATCACTGGTAGCTGCTGTCACAAACCCTGACGGTCCTAGATCACTGGTAGCTGGCTGTCACAAACCCTGCTCCAGACGGTCCTAGATCACTGGTAGCTGGCTGTCACAAACCCTGCTCCAGACGGTCCTAGATCACTGGTAGCTGACTGTCACAAACCCTGCTCCAGACGGTCCTAGATCACTGGTAGCTGTCACAAACCCTGCTCCAGACGGTCCTAGATCACTGGTAGCTGGCTGTCACAAACCCTGCTCCAGACGGTCCTAGATCACTGGTAGCTGGCTGTCACAAACCCTGCTCCAGACGGTCCTAGATCACTGGTAGCTGGCTGTCACAAACCCTGCTCCAGACGGTCCTAGATCACTGGTAGCTGGCTGTCACAAACCCTGCTCCAGACGGTCCTAGATCACTGGTAGCTGACTGTCACAAACCCTGCTCCAGACGGTCCTAGATCACTGGTAGCTGGCTGTCACAAACCCTGCTCCAGACAGTCCTAGATCACTGGTAGCTGCCTGTCACAAACCCTGCTCCAGACTGTCCTAGATCACTGGTAGCTGGCTGTCACAAACCCTGCTCCAGACGGTCGTAGATCACTGGTAGCTGGCTGTCACAAACCCTGCTCCAAACGGTCCTAGATCACTGGTAGCTGGCTGTCACAAACCCTGCTCCAGACGGTCCTAGATCACTGGTAGCTGACTGTCACAAACCCTGCTCCAGACGGTCCTAGATCACTGGTAGCTGGCTGTCACAAACCCTGCTCCAGACGGTCCTAGATCACTGGTAGCTGGCTGTCACAAACCCTGCTCCAGACGGTCCTAGATCACTGGTAGCTGGCTGTCACAAACCCTGCTCCAGACGGTCCTAGATCACTGGTAGCTGACTGTCACAAACCCTGCTCCAGACGGTCCTAGATCACTGGTAGCTGGCTGTCACAAACCCTGCTCCAGACGGTCCTAGATCACTGGTAGCTGGCTGTCACAAACCCTGCTCCAGACGGTCCTAGATCACTGGTAGCTGACTGTCACAAACCCTGCTCCAGACGGTCCTAGATCACTGGTAGCTGACTGTCACAAACCCTGCTCCAGACGGTCCTAGATCACTGGTAGCTGGCTGTCACAAACCCTGCTCCAGACGGTCCTAGATCACTGGTAGCTGGCTGTCACAAACCCTGCTCCAGACGGTCCTAGATCACTGGTAGCTGACTGTCACAAACCCTGCTCCAGACGGTCCTAGATCACTGGTAGCTGGCTGTCACAAACCCTGCTCCAGACGGTCCTAGATCACTGGTAGCTGGCTGTCACAAACCCTGCTCCAGACGGTCCTAGATCACTGGTAGCTGACTGTCACAAACCCTGCTCCAGACGGTCCTAGATCACTGGTAGCTGACTGTCACAAACCCTGCTCCAGACGGTCCTAGATCACTGGTAGCTGGCTGTCACAAACCCTGCTCCAGACGGTCCTAGATCACTGGTAGCTGGCTGTCACAAACCCTGCTCCAGACGGTCCTAGATCACTGGTAGCTGACTGTCACAAACCCTGCTCCAGACGGTCCTAGATCACTGGTAGCTGACTGTCACAAACCCTGCTCCAGACGGTCCTAGATCACTGGTAGCTGGCTGTCACTGGTAGCTGGCTGTCAAAAGCTGCTCCAGACGGTCCTAGATCACTGGTAGCTGACTGTCACAAACCCTGCTCACGGTCCTAGATCACTGGTAGCTACTCCAGACGGTCCTAGATCACTGGTAGCTGGCTGTCACAAACCCTGCTCCAGACGGTCCTAGATCACTGGTAGCTGACTGTCACAAACCCTGCTCCAGACGGTCCTAGATCACTGGTAGCTGACTGTCACAAACCCTGCTCCAGACGGTCCTAGATCACTGGTAGCTGGCTGTCACAAACCCACTGGTAGCTAGCTGACTGTCACTAACCCTGCTCCAGACGGTCCTAGATCACTGGTAGCTGGCTGTCACAAACCCTGCTCCAGACGGTCCTAGATCACTGGTAGCTGACTGTCACAAACCCTGCTCCAGACGGTCCTAGATCACTGGTAGCTGACTGTCACAAACCCTGCTCCAGACGGTCCTAGATCACTGGTAGCTGGCTGTCACAAACCCTGCTCCAGACGGTCCTAGATCACTGGTAGCTGGCTGTCACAAACCCCCTGCTGTCCAGATCACTGGTAGCTGGCTGTCACAAACCCTGCTACAGACGGTCCCAGATCACTGGTAGCTGGCTGTCACAAACCCTGCTCCAGACGGTCCTAGATCACTGGTAACTGGCTGTCACAAACCCTGCTCCAGACGGTCCCAGATCACTGGTAGCTGGCTGTCACAAACCCTGCTCCAGGCGGTCCTAGATCACTGGTAGCTGGCTGTCACAAACCCTGCTCCAGACGGTCCTAGATCACTGGTAGCTGGCTGTCACAAACCCTGCTCCAGACGGTCCTAGATCACTGGTAGCTGGCTGTCACAAACCCTGCTCCAGACGGTCCTAGATCACTGGTAGCTGACTGTCACAAACCCTGCTCCAGACGGTCCTAGATCACTGGTAGCTGGCTGTCACAAACCCTGCTCCAGACGGTCCTAGATCACTGGTAGCTGGCTGTCACAAACCCTGCTCCACACGGTCCTAGATCACTGGTAGCTGTCACAAACGCTGCTCCACACGGTCCTAGATCACTGGTAGCTGACTGTCACAAACCCTGCTCCAGACGGTCCTAGATCACTGGTAGCTGACTGTCACAAACCCTGCTCCAGACGGTCCTAGATCACTGGTAGCTGGCTGTCACAAACCCTGCTCCAGACGGTCCTAGATCACTGGTAGCTGGCTGTCACAAACCCTGCTCCAGACGGTCCTAGATCACTGGTAGCTGGCTGTCACAAACCCTGCTCCAGACGGTCCTAGATCACTGGTAGCTGACTGTCACAAACCCTGCTCCAGACGGTCCTAGATCACTGGTAGCATGCTGTCACAAACCCTGTTCCAGACGGTCCTAGATCACTGGTAGCTGGCTGTCAAACCCTGCTCCAGACGGTCCTAGATCACTGGTAGCTGGCTGTCACAAACCTGCTGCTCCTAGATCAGTAGCTGGCGGTCCACTGGTAGCTGGCTGTCACAAACCCTGCTAGATCACTGGTAGCTGGCTGTCACAAACCCTGCTCCAGACGGTCCTAGATCACTGGTAGCTGGCTGTCTAGATCAAACAAACCCTGCTCCAGACGGTCATAGATCACTGGTAGCTGGCTGTCACAAACCCTGCTCCAGACGGTCCTAGATCACTGGTAGCTGGCTGTCACAAACCCTGCTCCAGACGGTCCTAGATCACTGGTAGCTGGCTGTCACAAACCCTGCTCCAGACGGTCCTAGATCACTGGTAGCTGGCTGTCACAAACCCTGCTCCAGACGGTCCTAGATCACTGGTAGCTGGCTGTCACAAACCCTGCTCCAGACGGTCCTAGATCACTGGTAGCTGGCTGTCACAAACCCTGCTCCAGACGGTCCTAGATCCCTGGTAACTGTACCCTGCTCCAGACGGTCCTGATCACTGGTAGCTGGCTGTCACAAACCCTGTTCCAGACGGTCCTAGATCACTGGTAGCTGGCTGTCACAAACCCTGCTCCAGACGGTCCTAGATCACTGGTAGCTGGCTGTCACAAACCCTGCTCCAGACGGTCCTAGATCACTGGTAGCTGACTGTCACAAACCCTGCTCCAGACGGTCCTAGATCACTGGTAGCTGGCTGTCACAAACCCTGCTCCAGACGGTCCTAGATCACTGGTAGCTGGCTGTCACAAACCCTGCTCCAGACGGTCCTAGATCACTGGTAGCTGGCTGTCACAAACCCTGCTCCAGACGGTCCTAGATCACTGGTAGCTGGCTGTCACAAACCCTACTCCAGACGGTCCTAGATCACTGGTAGCTGGCTGTCACAAACCCTGCTCCAGACGGTCCTAGATCACTGGTAGCTGACTGTCACAAACCCTGCTCCATACGGTCGTAGATCACTGGTAGCTGTCACAAACCCTGCTGCAGACGGTCCTAGATCACTGGTAGCTGTCACAAACCCTGCTGCAGACGGTCCTAGATCACTGGTAGCTGTCACAAACCCTGTCACAAACCCTGCTCCAGATGGTCCTAGATCACTGGTAGCTGGCTGTCACAAACCCTGCTCCAGACGGTCCTAGATCACTGGTAGCTGGCTGTCACAAACCCTGCTCCAGACGGTCCTAGATCACTGGTAGCTGGCTGTCACAAACCCTGCTCCAGACGGTCCTAGATCACTGGTAGCTGGCTGTCACAAACCCTTCTCAAGACGGTCCTAGATCACTGGTAGCTGGCTGTCACAAACCCTGCTCCAGACGGTCCTAGATCACTGGTAGCTGGCAGTCACAAACCCTGCTCCAGACGGTCCTAGATCACTGGTAGCTGGCTGTCACAAACCCTGCTCCAGACGGTCCTAGATCACTGGTAGCTGACTGTCACAAACCCTGCTCCAGACGGTCCTAGATCACTGGTAGCTGGCTGTCACAAACCCTGCTCCAGACGGTCCTAGATCACTAGTAGCTGGCTGTCACAAACCGTGCTCCAGACGGTCCTAGATCACTGGTAGCTGGCTGTCACAAACCCTGCTCCTAGATCACTGGTACGGTCCCTAGATCACTGGTAGCTGGCTGTCACAAACCCTGCTCCAGACGGTCCTAGATCACTGGTAGCTGGCTGTCACAAACCCTGCTCCAGACGGGTCCTAGATCACTGGTAGCTGGCTGTCACAAACCCTGCTCCAGACGGTCCTAGATCACTGGTAGCTGACTGTCACAAACCCTGCTCCACACGGTCCTAGATCACTGGTAGCTGGCTGTCACAAACCCTGCTCCAGACGGTCCTAGATCACTGGTACCTGGCTGTCACAAACCCTGCTCCAGACGGTCCTAGATCACTGGTAGCTGACTGTCAGAAACCCTGCTCCAGACGGTCCTAGATCACTGGTAGCTGACTGTCACAAACCCTGCTCCAGACGGTCCTAGATCACTGGTAGCTGGCTGTCACAAACCCTGCTCCAGACGGTCCTAGATCACTGGTAGCTGCTGTCACAAACGCTGCTCCATACGGTCCTAGATCACTGGTAGCTGGCTGTCACAAACCCTGCTCCAGACGGTCCTAGATCACTGGTAGCTGGCTGTCACAAACCCTGCTCCAGACGGTCCTAGATCACTGGTAGCTGGCTGTCACAAACCCTGCTCCAGACGGTCCTAGATCACTGGTAGCTGACTGTCACAAACCCTGCTCCAGACGGTCCTAGATCACTGGTAGCTGACTGTCACAAACCCTGCTCCAGACGGTCCTAGATCACTGGTAGCTGGCTGTCACAAACCCTGCTCCAGACGGTCCTAGATCACTGGTAGCTGGCTGTCACAAACCCTGCTCCAGACGGTCCTAGATCACTGGTAGCTGACTGTCACAAACCCTGCTCCAGACGGTCCTAGATCACTGGTAGCTGGCTGTCACAAACCCTGCTCCAGACGGTCCTAGATCACTGGTAGCTGGCTGTCACAAACCCTGCTCCAGACGGTCCTAGATCACTGGTAGCTGACTGTCACAAACCCTGCTCCAGACGGTCCTAGATCACTGGTAGCTGGCTGTCACAAACCCTGCTCCAGACGGTCCTAGATCACTGGTAGCTGACTGTCACAAACCCTGCTCCAGACGGTCCTAGATCACTGGTAGCTGACTGTCACAAACCCTGCTCCACACGGTCCTAGATCACTGGTAGCTGACTGTCACAAACCCTGCTCCAGACGGTCCTAGATCACTTGTACCTGGCTGTCACAAACCCTGCTCCAGACGGTCCTAGATCACTGGTAGCTGGCTGTCACAAACCCTGCTCCACACGGTCCTAGATCACTGGTAGCTGACTGTCACAAACCCTGCTCCAGACGGTCCTAGATCACTGGTACCTGGCTCTCACAAACCCTGCTCCAGACGGTCCTAGATCACTGGTACCTGGCTGTCACAAACCCTGCTCCACACGGTCCTAGATCACTGGTAGCTGACTGTCACAAACCCTGCTCCACACGGTCCTAGATCACCTGACTGTCACAAACCCTGCTCCACACGGTCACTAGATCACTGTCCTAGTACTGGTACCTGGCTGTCACAAACCCTGCTCCAGACGGTCCTAGATCACTGGTAGCTGGCTGTCACAAACCCTGCTCCAGACGGTCCTAGATCACTGGTAGCTGGCTGTCACAAACCCTGCTCCAGACGGTCCTAGATCACTGGTAGCTGGCTGTCACAAACCCTGCTCCAGACGGTCCTAGATCACTGGTAGCTGGCTGTCACAAACCCTGCTCCAGACGGTCGTAGATCACTGGTAGCTGGCTGTCACAAACCCTGCTCCAGACGGTCCTAGATCACTGGTAGCTGGCTGTCACAAACCCTGCTCCAGACTGTCCTAGATCACTGGTAGCTGGCTGACAGACTCCAGACGGTCCTAGATCATTAATAGCTGGCTGTCACAAACCCTGCTCCAGACGGTCCTAGATCACTGGTAGCTGGCTGTCACAAACCCTGCTGCTCCAGCTGGCTGACTGCTCCAGATGGTCCTAGATCACTGGTAGCTGGCTGTCACAAACCCTGTTCCAGACGGTTCTAGATCACTGGTAGCTGGCTGTCACAAACCATGCTCCAGACGGTCCTAGATCACTGGTAGCTGGCTGTCACAAACCCTGCTCCAGACGGTCCTAGATCACTGGTAGCTGGCTGTCACAAACCCTGATCCAGACGGTCCTAGATCACTGGTAGCTGGCTGTCACAAACCCTGCTCCAGACTAGGTCACTAGATCCACACGGTCCTAGATCACTGGTAGCTGACTCACAAACCCTGACGGTCCTAGATCACTGGTAGCTGTCACAAACCCTGCTCCACACGGTCCTAGATCACTGGTAGCTGACTGTCACAAACCCTGCTCCAGACGGTCCTAGATCACTGGTACCTGGTACCCTGCTCCAGACTGATCACAAACCCTTGCTCCAGACGGTCCTAGATCACTGGTAGCTGACTGTCACAAACCCTGCTCCAGACGGTCCTAGATCACTGGTAGCTGACTGTCACAAACCCTGCTCCAGACGGTCCTAGATCACTGGTAGCTGACTGTCACAAACCCTGCTCCAGACGGTCCTAGATCATTAATAGCTGGCTGTCACAAACCCTGCTCCAGACGGTCCAAGATCACTGGTAGCTGGCTGTCACAAACCCTGCTCCAGACGGTCCTAGATCAGTACTAGCTGGCTGTCACAAACCCTGCTCCAGACGGTCCAAGATCACTGGTAGCTGACTGTCAAAAACCCTGCTCCAGACGGTCCAAGATCACTGGTAGCTGACTGTCACAAACCCTGCTCCAGACGGTCCTAGATAACTGGTAGCTGACTGCTGTCACAAGCTGGCTGTCACCCTGCTCCAGACGGTCCTAGATCATTAATAGCTGGCTGTCACAAACCCTGCTCCAGACGGTCCAAGATCACTGGTAGCTGGCTGTCACAAACCCTGCTCCAGACGGTCCTAGATCACTGGTAGCTGGCTGTCACAAACCCTGCTCCAGACGGTCCTAGATCACTGGTAGCTGGCTGTCACAAACCCTGCTCCAGACGGTCCTAGATCACTGGTAGCTGGCTGTCACAAACCCTGCTCCAGACGGTTCTAGATCACTGGAAGCTGGCTGTCACAAACCCTGCTCCAGACGGTCCTAGATCACTGTTAGCTGGCTGTCACAAACCCTACTCCAGAAGGTCCGAGATCACTGTACTGTCACAAACCCTGCTCCAGACGGTCCTAGATCACTGGTAGCTGTCTGCTCACCGTCGAAATCACTGGTAGCTGCTCACACCCTGACGGTCCTAGATCACTAGACCCTGCTCCACTGTCCTAGTAGCTGGCTGTCACAAACCCTGCTCCAGACGGTCCTAGATCACTAGCTGGCTGACCCTGCTCCACTGTCCTAGTAGCTGGCTGTCACAAACCCTGCTCCAGACGGTCCTAGATCACTGGTAGCTGGCTGTCACAAACCCTGCTCCAGACGGTCCTAGATCACTGGTAGCTGACTGTCACAAACCCTGCTCCACACGGTCATAGATCACTGGTAGCTGACTGTCACAAACCCTGCTCCAATCGGTCCTAGATCACTGGTACCTGGCTGTCACAAACCCTGCTCCAGACGGTCCTAGATCACTGGTAGCTGGCTGTCACAAACCCTGCTCCAGACGGTCCTAGATCACTGGTAGCTGGCTGTCACAAACCCCTACTCACTGGTAGAAGGCTCCGAGATCACTGGTAGCTGGCTGTCACAAACCCTGCTCCAATCGGTCCTAGATCACTGGTAGCTGACTGTCACAAACCCTGCTCCATACGGTCGTAGATCACTGGTAGCTGTCACAAACCCTGCTGCAGACGGTCCTAGATCACTGGTAGCTGTCACAAACCCTGCTGCAGACGGTCCTAGATCACTGGTAGCTGTCACAAACCCTGCTGCAGACGGTCCTAGATCACTGGTAGCTGGCTGTCACAAACCCTGCTCCAGACGGTCCTAGATCACTGGTAGCTGTCACAAACCCTGCTGTCCTAGACAAACCCCTGCTCCAGACGGTCCTAGATCACTGGTAGCTGGCTGTCACAAACCCTGCTCCAGACGGTCCTAGATCACTGGTAGCTGGCTGTCACAAACCCTTCTCAAGACGGTCCTAGATCACTGGTAGCTGGCTGTCACAAACCCTGCTCCAGACGGTCCAAGATCACTGGTAGCTGGCTGTCACAAACCCTGCTCCAGACGGTCCTAGATCACTGGTAGCTGACTGTCACAAACCCTGCTCCAGACGGTCCTAGATCACTGGTAGCTGGCTGTCACAAACCCTGCTCCAGACGGTCCTAGATCACTGGTAGCTGGCTGTCACAAACCCTGCTCCAGACGGTCCTAGATCACTGGTAGCTGGCTGTCACAAACCCTGCTCCAGACGGTCCTAGATCACTGGTAGCTGGCTGTCACAAACCCTGCTCCAGACGGTCCTAGATCACTGGTAGCTGGCTGTCACAAACCCTGCTCCAGACGGTCCTAGATCACTGGTAGCTGGCTGTCACAAACCCTGCTCCAGACGGTCCTAGATCACTGGTAGCTGGCTGTCACAAACCCTGCTCCAGACGGTCCTAGATCACTGGTAGCTGACTGTCACAAACCCTGCTCCAGACGGTCCTAGATCACTGGTAGCTGACTGTCACAAACCCTGCTCCACACGGTCCTAGATCACTAGTAGCTGGCTGTCACAAACCCTGCTCCAGACGGTCCTAGATCACTGGTAGCTGGCTGTCACAAACCCTGCTCCAGACGGTCCTAGATCACTGGTAGCTGGCTGTCACAAACCCTGCTCCAGACGGTCCTAGATCACTGGTAGCTGGCTGTCACAAACCCTGCTCCAGACGGTCCTAGATCACTGGTAGCTGGCTGTCACAAACCCTGCTCCAGACGGTCCTAGATCACTGGTAGCTGGCTGTCACAAACCCTGCTCCAGACGGTCCTAGATCACTGGTAGCTGGCTGTCACAAACCCTGCTCCAGACGGTCCTAGATCACTGGTAGCTGGCTGTCACAAACCCTGCTCCAGACGGTCCTAGATCACTGGTAGCTGGCTGTCACAAACCCTGCTCCAGACGGTCCTAGATCACTGGTAGCTGGCTGTCACAAACCCTGCTCCAGACGGTCCTAGATCACTGGTAGCTGGCTCTCACAAACCCTGCTCCAGACGGTCCTAGATCACTGGTAGCTGGTTGTCACAAACCCTGCTCCAGACGGTCCTAGATCACTGGTAGCTGGCTGTCACAAACTCTCCTCCAGGCGGTCCTAGATCACTGGTAGCTGTCACAAACCCTGCTCGAGACGGTCATAGATCACTGGTAGCTGGCTTTCACAAACCCTGCTCCAGACGGTCCTAGATCACTGGTAGCTGGCTGTCACAAACCCTGCTCCAGACGGTCCTAGATCACTGGTAGCTGACTGTCACAAACCCTGCTCCAGACGGTCCTAGATCACTGGTAGCTGGCTGTCACAAACCCTGCTCCAGACGGTCCTAGATCACTGGTAGCTGACTGTCACAAACCCTGCTCCAGACGGTCCTAGATCACTGGTAGCTGGCTGTCACAAACCCTGCTCCAGACGGTCCTAGATCACTGGTAGCTGACTGTCACAAACCCTGCTCCAGACGGTCCTAGATCACTGGTAGCTGACTGTCACAAACCCTGCTCCAGACGGTCCTAGATCACTGGTAGCTGGCTGTCACAAACCCTGCTCCAGACGGTCCTAGATCACTGGTAGCTGACTGTCACAAACCCTGCTCCAGACGGTCCTAGATCACTGGTAGCTGGCTGTCACAAACCCTGCTCCAGACGGTCCTAGATCACTGGTAGCTGGCTGTCACAAACCCTGCTCCAGACGGTCCTAGATCACTGGTAGCTGGCTGTCACAAACCCTGCTCCAGACGGTCCTAGATCACTGGTAGCTGGCTGTCACAAACCCTGCTCCAGACGGTCCTAGATCACTGGTAGCTGGCTGTCACAAACCCTGCTCCAGACGGTCCTAGATCACTGGTAGCTGACTGTCACAAACCCTGCTCCAGACGGTCCTAGATCACTGGTAGCTGACTGTCACAAACCCTGCTGGTCCTAGATCACTGGTACCTGGCTGTCACAAACCCTGCTCCAGACGGTCCTAGATCACTGGTAGCTGGCTGTCACAAACCCTGCGGTCCAGATCACTGGTAGCTGGCAGTCACAAACCCTGCTCCAGACGGTCCTAGATCACTGGTAGCTGGCTGTCACAAACCCTGCTCCAGACGGTCCTAGATCACTGGTACCCTGCTCCAGACGGTCCTAGATCACTGTCACAAACCCTGCTCCAGACGGTCATAGATCACTGGTAGCTGGCTTTCACAAACCCTGCTCCAGACGGTCCTAGATCACTGGTATCACAAACCCTGCTACAGGCGGTCCTAGATCACTGGTAGCTGGCTGTCACAAACCCTGCTCCAGACGGTCCTAGATCACTGGTAGCTGGCTGTCACAAACCCTGCTCCAGACGGTCCTAGATCACTGGTAGCTGACTGTCACAAACCCTGCTCCACACGGTCCTAGATCACTGGTAGCTGGCTGTCACAAACCCTGCTCCAGACGGTCCTAGATCACTGGTAGCTGGCTGTCACAAACCCTGCTCCAGACGGTCCTAGATCACTGGTAGCTGGCTGTCACAAACCCTGCTCCAGACGGTCCTAGATCACTGGTAGCTGACTGTCACAAACCCTGCTCCAGACGGTCCTAGATCACTGGTAGCTGGCTGTCACAAACCCTGCTCCAGACGGTCCTAGATCACTGGTAGCTGGCTGTCACAAACCCTGCTCCAGACGGTCCTAGATCACTGGTAGCTGGCTGTCACAAACCCTGCTCCAGACGGTCCTAGATCACTGGTAGCTGGCTGTCACAAACCCTGCTCCAGACGGTCCTAGATCACTGGTAGCTGGCTGTCACAAACCCTGCTCCAGACGGTCCTAGATCACTGGTAGCTGGCTGTCACAAACCCTGCTCCAGACGGTCCTAGATCACTGGTCGCTGGCTGTCACAAACCCTGCTCCAGACGGTCCTAGATCACTGGTAGCTGGCTGTCACAAACCCTGCTCCAGACGGTCCTAGATCACTGGTAGCTGGCTGTCACAAACCCTGCTCACAAACCCTGCACAGACGGTCCTAGATCACTGGTAGCTGTCACAAACCCTGCTCCAGACTAGATCACTGGTGCTCCACAGACGGTCCTAGATCACTGGTAGCTGGCTGTCACAAACCCTGCTCCAGACGGTCCTAGATCACTGGTAGCTGGCTGTCACAAACCCTGCTCCAGACGGTCCTAGATCACTGGTAGCTGGCTGTCACAAACCCTGCTCCAGACGGTCCTAGATCACTGGTAGCTGACTGTCACAAACCCTGCTCCAGACGGTCCTAGATCACTGGTAGCTGGCTGTCACAAACCCTGCTCCAGACGGTCCTAGATCACTGGTAGCTGGCTGTCACAAACCCTGCTCCAGACGGTCCCAGATCACTGGTAGCTGGCTGTCACAAACCCTGCTCCAGGCGGTCCAAGATCACTGGTAGCTGGCTGTCACACACCCTGCTCCAGACGGTCCTAGATCACTGGTAGCTGGCTGTCACAATCCCTGCTCCAGACGGTCCTAGATCACTGGTAGCTGACTGTCACAAACCCTGCTCCAGACGGTCCTAGATCACTGGTAGCTGGCTGTCAAACCCTGCTCCAGACGGTCCTAGATCACTGGTAGCTGGCTGTCACAAACCCTGCTCCAGACGGTCCTAGATCACTGGTAGCTGGCTGTCACAAACCCTGCTCCAGACGGTCCTAGATCACTGGTAGCTGGCTGTCACAAACCCTGCTCCAGACGGTCCTAGATCACTGGTAGCTGGCTGTCACAAACCCTGCTCCAGACGGTCCTAGATCACTGGTAGCTGGCTGTCACAAACCCTGCTCCAGACGGTCCTAGATCACTGGTAGCTGGCTGTCACAAACCCTGCTCCAGACGGTCCTAGATCACTGGTAGCTGGCTGTCACAAACCCTGCTCCACACGGTCCTAGATCACTGGTAGCTGTCACAAACGCTGCTCCACACGGTCCTAGATCACTGGTAGCTGACTGTCACAAACCCTGCTCCAGACGGTCCTAGATCACTGGTACCTGGCTGTCACAAACCCTGCTCCAGACGGTCCTAGATCACTTGTACCTGGCTGTCACAAACCCTGCTCCACACGGTCCTAGATCAAACCCTGCTCCAGACGGTAGATCACTGGTAGCTGGCTGTCACAAATCCTGCTCCAGACGGTCCTAGATCACTGGTAGCTGGCTGTCACAAACCCTGCTCCAGACGGTCCTAGATCACTGGTAGCTGGCTGTCACAAACCCTGCTCCAGACGGTCCTAGATCACTGGTAGCTGGCTGTCACAAACCCTGCTCCAGACGGTCCTAGATCACTGGTAGCTGGCTGTCACAAACCCTGCTCCAGACGGTCCTAGATCACTGGTAGCTGTAGCTGGCTGTAAAACCCCGCTCCAGACGGTCCTAGATCACTGGTGGCTGTCACAAACCCTGCTCCAGACGGTCCTAGATCACTGGTAGCTGGCTGTCACAAACCCTGCTCCAGACGGTCCTAGATCACTGGTAGCTGGCTGTCACAAACCCTGCTCCAGGCGGTCCTAGATCACTGGTAGCTGACTGTCACAAACCCTGCTCCAGACGGTCCTAGATCACTGGTAGCTGACTGTCACAAACCCTGCTCCAGACGGTCCTAGATCACTGGTAGCTGGCTGTCACAAACCCTGCTCCAGACGGTCCTAGATCACTGGTAGCTGGCTGTCACAAACCCTCACAAACCCTGCTCCAGACGGTCCTAGATCACTGGTAGCTGGCTGTCACAAACCCTGCTCCAGACGGTCCTAGATCACTGGTAGCTGACTGTCACAAACCCTGCTCCAGACGGTCCTAGATCACTGGTAGCTGGCTGTCACAAACCCTGCTCCAGACGGTCCTAGATCACTGGTAGCTGGCTGTCACAAACCCTGCTCCAGACGGTCCTAGATCACTGGTAGCTGGCTGTCACAAACCCTGCTCCAGACGGTCCTAGATCACTGGTAGCTGGCTGTCACAAACCCTGCTCCAGACGGTCCTAGATCACTGGTAGCTGACTGTCACAAACCCTGCTCCAGACGGTCCTAGATCACTGGTAGCTGACTGTCACAAACCCTGCTCCAGACGGTCCTAGATCACTGGTAGCTGGCTGTAACAAACCCTGCTCCACTAGATCACTGGTAGCTGGCTGTCACAAACCCTGCTCCAGACGGTCCTAGATCACTGGTAGCTGGCTGTCACAAACCCTGCTCCAGACGGTCCTAGATCACTGGTAGCTGGCTGTCACAAACCCTGCTCCAGACGGTCCTAGATCACTGGTAGCTGGCTGTCACAAACCCTGCTCCAGACGGTCCTAGATCACTGGTAGCTGGCTGTCACAAACCCTGCTCCAGACGGTCCTAGATCACTGGTAGCTGGCTGTCACAAACCCTGCTCCAGACGGTCCTAGATCACTGGTAGCTGACTGTCACAAACCCTGCTCCAGACGGTCCTAGATCACTGGTAGCTGACTGTCACAAACCCTGCTCCAGACGGTCCTAGATCACTGGTAGCTGTCACAAACCCTGCTCCAGACGGTCCTAGATCACTGGTAGCTGGCTGTCACAAACCCTGCTCCAGACGGTCCTAGATCACTGGTAGCTGTCACAAACCCTGCTCCAGACGGTCCTAGATCACTGGTAGCTGGCTGTCACAAACCCTGCTCCAGACGGTCCTAGATCACTGGTAGCTGGCTGTCACAAACCCTGCTCCAGACGGTCCTAGATCACTGGTAGCTGGCTGTCACAAACCCTGCTCCAGACGGTCCTAGATCACTGGTAGCTGGCTGTCACAAACCCTGCTCCAGACGGTCCTAGATCACTGGTAGCTGACTGTCACAAACCCTGCTCCAGACGGTCCTAGATCACTGGTAGCTGACTGTCACAAACCCTGCTCCAGACGGTCCTAGATCACTGGTAGCTGGCTGTCACAAACCCTGCTCCAGACGGTCCTAGATCACTGGTAGCTGGCTGTCACAAACCCTGCTCCAGACGGTCCTAGATCACTGGTAGCTGGCTGTCACAAACCCTGCTCCAGACGGTCCTAGATCACTGGTAGCTGGCTGTCACAAACCCTGCTCCACACGGTCCTAGATCACTGGTAGCTGACTGTCACAAACCCTGCTCCAGACGGTCCTAGATCACTGGTAGCTGGCTGTCACAAACCCTGCTCCAGACGGTCCTAGATCACTGGTAGCTGGCTGTCACAAACCCTGCTCCAGACTCTCCTAGATCATTAATAGCTGGCTGTCACAAACTCTGCTCCAGACGGTCCTAGATCACTGGTAGCTGACTGTCACAAACCCTGCTCCAGGCGGTCCTAGATCACTGGTAGCTGGCTGTCACAAACCCTGCTCCAGACGGTCCTAGATCACTGGTAGCTGGCTGTCACAAACCCTGCTCCAGACGGTCCTAGATCACTGGTAGCTGACTGTCACAAACCCTGCTCCAGACGGTCCTAGATCACTGGTAGCTGGCTGTCACAAACCCTGCTCCAGACTCTCCTAGATCATTAATATCTGGCTGTCACAAACCCTGCTCCAGACGGTCCTAGATCACTGGTAGCTGGCTGTCACAAACCCTGCTAGAGACGGTCCTAGATCACTGGTAGCTGGCTGTCACAAACCCTGCTCCAGACAGTCCTAGATCACTGGTAGCTGGCTGTCACAAACCCTGCTCCAGACGGTTCTAGATCACTGGCAGCTGGCTGTCACAAACCCTGCTCCAGACGGTCCTAGATCACTGGTAGCTGGCTGTCACAAACCCTGCTCCAGACGGTCCTAGATCACTTGTAGCTGGCCGTCACAAACCCTGCTCAAGACGGTCCTAGACCACTGGTAGCTGGCTGTCACAAACCCTGCTCCAGACGGTCCTAGATCACTGGTAGCTGGCTGTCACAAACCCTGCTCCAGACGGTCCTAGATCACTGGTAGCTGGCTGTCACAAAACCTTCTCCAGACGGTCCTAGATCACTGGTAGCTGGCTGTCACAAACCCTGCTCCATATGGTCCTAGATCACTGGTAGCTGGCTGTCACAAACCCTGCTCCAGACGGTCCTAGATCACTGGTAGCTGGCTGTCACAAACCCTGCTCCAGACGGTCCTAGATCACTGGTAGCTGGCTGTCACAAACCCTGCTCCAGACGGTCCTAGATCACTGGTAGCTGGCCGTCACAAACCCTGCTCCAGACGGTCACTAGATCACTGGTAGCTGTCACAAACCCTGCTCCAGATGGTCACAAACCCTGCTAGATCACTGGTAGCTGGCTGTCAAAAACCCTGTCACAAACCCTACTCCAGACGGTCCTAGATCACTGGTAGCTGTCACAAACCCTGCTCCAGACGGTCCTAGATCACTGGTAGATCACTGGCTGTCACAAACCCCTGCTCACTGGTAGCTGGCTGTCACAAACCCTGGTCCAGACCTAGATCACTGGTAGCTGGCTGTCACAAAGCTCCAGACGGTCCTAGATCACTGGTACATCAACCCTGCTCCAGACGGTCCTAGATCACTGGTAGCTGGCTGTCACAAACCCTGCTACAGGCGGTCCCAGATCACTGGTAGCTGGCTGTCACAAACCCTGCTCCAGACGGTCCTAGATCACTGGTAGCTGACTGTCACAAACCCTGCTCCAGACGGTCCTAGATCACTGGTAGCTGGCTGTCACAAACCCTGCTCCAGACGGTCCTAGATCACTGGTAGCTGGCTGTCACAAACCCCGCTCCAGACGGTCCTAGATCACTGGTAGCTGGCTGTCACAAACCCTGCTCCAGACGGTCCTAGATCACTGGTAGCTGGCTGTCACAAACCCTGCTCCAGACGGTCCTAGATCACTGGTAGCTGGCTGTCACAAGCCCTACTCCAGACGGTCCTAGATCACTGGTAGCTGGCTGTCACAAACTCTGCTCCATGCGGTCCTCCACTGGTAGCTGTCACAAACCCTGCTCCAGACGGTCCTAGATCACTGGAAGCTGGCTGTCACAAACCCTGCTCCAGACTATCCTAGATCACTGGTAGCTGACTGTCACAAACCCTGCTCCAGACGGTCCTAGATCACTGGTAGCTGGCTGTCACAAACCCTGCTCCAGACTAGATCACTAGTAGCTGACTGTCACAAACCCTGCTGGTCCTAGATCACTAGTAGCTGGCTGTCACAAACCCCGCTCCAGACGGTCCTAGATCACTGGTAGCTAGCTGTCACAAACCCTGCTCCAGACAGTCCTAGATCACTGGTAGCTGACTGTCACAAACCCTGCTCCAGACGGTCCTAGATCACTGGTAGCTGACTGTCACAAACCCTGCTCCAGACGGTCCTAGATCACTGGTAGCTGGCTGTCACAAACCCTGCTCCAGACGGTCCTAGATCACTGGTAGCTGGCTGTCACAAACCCTGCTCCAGACGGTCCTAGATCACTGGTAGCTGGCTGTCACAAACCCTGCTCCAGACGGTCCTAGATCACTGGTAGCTGGCTGTCAGAAACCCTGCTCCAGACGGTCCTAGATCACTGGTAGCTGGCTGTCACAAACCCTGCTCCAGACGGTCCTAGATCACAGGTAGCTGGCTGTCACAAACCCTGCTCCAGACGGTCCTAGATCACTGGTAGCTGGCTGTCAGAAACCCTGCTCCAGACGGTCCTAGATCACTGGTAGCTGACTGTCACAAAATCTGCTCCAGACGGTCCTAGATCACTGGTAGCTGGCTGTCACAAACCCTGCTCCAGACGGTCCTAGATCACTGGTAGACTGTCACAAACCCTGCTGTCATCAAACTGTCACAAACCCTGCTCCAGACGGTCCTAGATCACTGGTAGCTGGCTGTCACAAACCCTGCTCCAGACGGTCCTAGATCACTGGTAGCCGGCTGTCACAAACCCTGCTCCAGACGGTCCTAGATCACTGGTAGCTGGCTGTCACAAACCCTGCTCCAGACGGTCTTAGATCACTGGTAGCTGGCTGTCACAAACCCTTCTCCAGACGGTCCTAGATCACTGGTAGGTGACTGTCACAAACCCTGCTCCAGACGGTCCTAGATCACTGGTAGCTGGCTGTCACAAACCCTGCTCCAGACGGTCCTAGATCACTGGTAGCTGACTGTCACAAACCCTGCTCCAGACGGTCCTAGATCACTGGTAGCTGGCTGTCACAAAAGCTGCTCCAGACGGTCCTAGATCACTGGTAGCTGGCTGTCACAAACTCTACTCCAGACGGTCCTAGATCACTGGCTCCACACGGTCCTAGATCACTGGTAGGCTGTCACAAACCCTGCTCCAGGCGGTCCAAGATCACTGGTAGCTGGCTGTCACAAACCCTGCTCCAGACGGTCCTAGATCACTGGTAGCTGGCTGTCACAAACCCTGCTCCAGACGGTCCTAGATCACTGGTAGCTGGCTGCTGCTCCACACGGTCCTAGATCACTGGTAGCTGCTGTCACAAACCCTGCTCCACACGGTCCTAGATCACTGGTAGCTGGCTGTCACAAACCCTGCTCCAGACAGTCCTAGATCACTGGTAGCTGCCTGTCACAAACCCTGCTCCAGACGGTCCTAGATCACTGGTAGCTGACTGTCACAAACCCTGCTCCAGGCGGTCCTAGATCACTGGTAGCTGGCTGTCACAAACCCTGCTCCAGACGGTCCTAGATCACTGGTAGCTGGCTGTCACAAACCCTGCTCCAGACGGTCCTAGATCACTGGTAGCTGGCTGTCACAAACCCTGCTCCAGACGGTCCTAGATCACTGGTAGCTGACTGTCACAAACCCTGCTCCAGACGGTCCTAGATCACTGGTAGCTGGCTGTCACAAACCCTGCTGACGGTCTAGATCACTGGTACTGGTCACCTGTCACAAACCCTGCTAGATCACTGGTAGCTGGCTGTCACAAACCCTGCTCCACACGGTCGTAGATCACTGGTAGCTGGCTGTCACAAACCCTGCTCCAAACGGTCCTAGATCAGTACTGTCACAAACCCTGCTCCGGTAGATCACTGGTAGCTGGCTGTCACAAACCCTGCTCCAGACGGTCCTAGATCACTGGTAGCTGGCTGTCACAAACCCTGCTCCAGACGGTCCTAGATCACTGGTAGCTGACTGTCACAAACCCTGCTCCACACGGTCCTAGATCACTGGTAGCTGACTGTCACAAACCCTGCTCCAGACGGTCCTAGATCACTTGTACCTGGCTGTCACAAACCCTGCTCCAGACTATCCTAGATCACTGGTAGCTGACTGTCACAAACCCTGCTCCAGACGGTCCTAGATCACTGGTAGCTGGCTGTCACAAACCCTGCTCCAGACGGTCTTAGATCACTAGTAGCTGGCTGTCACAAACCCTGCTCCAGACGGTCCTAGATCACTGGTAGCTGGCTGTCACAAACCCTGCTCCAGACGGTCCTAGATCACTGGTAGCTGGCTGTCACAAACCCTGCTCCAGACGGTCCTAGATCACTGGTAGCTGGCTGTCACAAACCCTGCTCCAGACGGTCCTAGATCACTGGTAGCTGGCTGTCACAAACCCTGCTCCAGACGGTCCTAGATCACTGGTAGCTGGCTGTCACAAACCCTGCTCCAGACGGTCCTAGATCACTGGTAGCTGGCTGTCACAAACCCTGCTCCAGACGGTCCTAGATCACTGGTAGCTGGCTGTCACAAACCCTGCTCCAGACGGTCCTAGATCACTGGTAGCTGGCTGTCACAAACCCTGCTCCAGACGGTCCTAGATCACTGGTAGCTGGCTGTCACAAACCCTGCTCCAGACCGTCGAAGATCACTGGTAGCTGGCTGTCACAAACCCTGCTCCAGACGGTCCTAGATCACTGGTAGCTGGCCGTCACAAACCCTGCTCCAGACTGTCCTAGATCATTAGTAGCTGGCTGTCACAAACCCTGCTCGAGACGGTCCTAGATCACTGGTAGCTGACTGTCACAAACCCTGCTCCAGACGGTCCTAGATCACTGGTAGCTGACTGTCACAAACCCTGCTCCAGACGGACCTAGATCACTTGTAGCTGACTGTCACAAACCCTGCTCCAGACGATCCTAGATCACTGGTAGCTGTCACAAACCCTGCTCCAGACGGTCCTAGATCACTGGTAGCTGTCACAAACCCTGCTCCAGACGGTCCTAGATAGTATCACTGGTAGCTGACTGTCACAAACCCCTGCTCACAGTCACAAACCCTGCTCCAGACGGTCCTAGATCACTGGTAGCTGGCTGTCACAAACCCTGCTCAGACGGTCCTAGATCACTGGTAGCTGGCTGTCACAAACCCTGCTCACAAATCCCTGCTCACAGCTCCACGGTCCTAGATCACTGGTAGCTGGCTGTCACAAACCCTGCTCCAGACGGTCCTAGATCACTCGTAGCTGACTGTCACAAACCCTGCTCCAGACTGTCCTAGATCACTGGTAGCTGGCTCTCACAAACCTGCTCCAGCTCTAGATCACTGGTACGGTCCAGACCTAGATCACTGGTAGCTGGCTGTCACAAACCCTACTCCAGACGGTCCTAGATCACTGGTAGCTGGCTGTCACAAACCCTGCTCCAGACGGTCCTAGATCACTGGTAGCTGGCTGTCACAAACCCTGCTCCAGACGGTCCTAGATCACTGGTAGCTGGCTGTCACAAACCCTGCTCCAGACGGTCCTAGATCACTGGTAGCTGACTGTCACAAACCCTGCTCCAGACGGTCCTAGATCACTGGTAGCTGACTGTCACAAACCCTGCTCCAGACGGTCCTAGATCACTGGTAGCTGGCTGTCACAAACCCTGCTCCAGACGGTCCTAGATCACTGGTAGCTGGCTGTCACAAACCCTGCTCCAGACGGTCCTAGATCACTGGTAGCTGACTGTCACAAACCCTGCTCCAGACGGTCCTAGATCACTGGTAGCTGACTGTCACAAACCCTGTCACAAACCCTGCTCCAGACGGTCCTAGATCACTGGTAGCTGGCTGTCACAAACTCCAGACGGTCCTAGATCACTGGTAGCTGGCTGTCACAAACCCTGCTCCAGTCACAAACGGTCCTAGATCACTGGTAGCTGACTGTCACAAACCCTGCTCCAGACGGTCCTAGATCACTGGTAGCTGGCTGTCACAAACCCTGATCCAGACGGTCCTAGATCACTGGTAGCTGGCTGTCACAAACCCTGCTCCAGACGGTCCTAGATCACTGGTAGCTGGCTGTCACAAACCCTGCTCCAGACGGTCCTAGATCACTGGTAGCTGGCTGTCACAAACCCTGCTCCAGACGGTCCTAGATCACTGGTAGCTGACTGTCACAAACCCTGCTCCAGACGGTCCTAGATCACTGGTAGCTGACTGTCACAAACCCTGCTCCAGGCGGTCCTAGATCACTGGTAGCTGGCAGTCACAAACCCTGCTCCAGACGGTCCTAGATCACTGGTAGCTGGCTGTCACAAACCCTGCTCCAGACGCTCCTAGATCACTGGATCAAACTCCAGACGGTCCTAGATCAGCTGGCTGTCACAAACCCTGCTCCAGACGGTCGTAGATCACTGGTAGCTGGCTGTCACAAACCCTGCTCCAGACGGTCCTAGATCACTGGTAGCTGGCTGTCACAAACCCTGCTCCAGACTGTCCTAGATCATTAATAGCTGGCTGTCACAAACCCTGCTCCAGACGGTCCTAGATCACTGGTAGCTGGCTGTCACAAACCCTGCTCCAGACTGTCCTAGATCATTAATAGCTGGCTGTCACAAACCCTGCTCCAGACGGTCCTAGATCACTGGTAGCTGGCTGTCACAAACCCTGCTCCAGACGGTCCTAGATCACTGGTAGCTGGCTGTCACAAACCCTGCTCCAGACGGTCCTAGATCACTGGTAGCTGGCTGTCACAAACCCTGCTCCAGACAGTCCTAGATCACTGGTAGCTGGCTGTCACAAACCCTGATCCAGACGGTCCTAGATCACTGGTAGCTGGCTGTCACAAACCCTGCTCCAGACGGTTCTAGATCACTGGAAGCTGGCTGTCACAAACCCTGCTCCAGACGGTCCTAGATCACTGGTAGCTGGCTGTCACAAACCCTGCTCCAGAAGGTCCGAGATCACTGGTAGCTGGCTGTCACAAACCCTGCTCCAGACGGTCCTAGATCACTGGTAGCTGGCTGTCACAAACCCTGCTCCAGACGGTCCTAGATCACTGGTAGCTGGCTGTCACAAACCCTGCTCCAGACGGTCCTAGATCACTGGTAGCTGGCTGTCACAAACCCTGCTCCAGACGGTCCTAGATCACTGGTAGCTGGCTGTCACAAACCCTGCTCCAGACGGTCCTAGATCACTGGTAGCTGGCTGTCACAAACCCTGCTCCAGACGGTCCTAGATCACTGGTAGCTGGCTGTCACAAACCCTGCTCCAGACGGTCCTAGATCACTGGTAGCTGGCTGTCACAAACCCTGCTCCAGACGGTCCTAGATCACTGGTAGCTGGCTGTCACAAACCCTGCTCCAGACGGTCCTAGATCACTGGTAGCTGGCTGTCACAAACCCTGCTCCAGACGGTCCTAGATCACTGGTAGCTGGCTGTCACAAACCCTGCTCCAGACGGTCCTAGATCACTGATAGCTGACTGTCACAAACCCTGCTCCAGACGGTCCTAGATCACTGGTAGCTGACTGTCACAAACCCTACTCCAGACGGTCCTAGATCACTGGTAGCTAGCTGTCACAAACCCTGCTCCAGACGGTCCTAGATCACTGGTAGCTGTCACAAACCCTGCTCCAGACGGTCCTAGACCACTGGTAGCTGGCTGTCACAAACCCTGCTCCAGACGGTCCTAGATAGTATCACTGATCGGTCCTAGTAGCTGGCTGTCACAAACCCTGCTCCAGACGGTCTTAGATCACTGGGTGCTGGCTGTCACAAACCCTGCTCCAGACGGTCCTAGATCACTGGTAGCTGGCTGTCACAAACCCTGCTCCAGACGGTCCTAGATCACTGGTAGCTGGCTGTCACAAACCCTGCTCCAGACGGTCCTAGATCACTGGTAGCTGGCTGTCACAAACCCTGCTCCAGACGGTCCTAGATCACTGGTAGCTGGCTGTCACAAACCCTGCTCCAGACTGTCCTAGATCACTGGTAGCTGGCTGTCACAAACCCTACTCCAGACGGTCCGAGATCACTGATACCTGGCCGTCACAAACCCTGCTCCAGACGGTCCTAGATCACTGGTAGCTGGCTGTCACAAACCCTGCTCCAGACAGTCCTAGATCACTGGTAGCTGGCTGTCACAAACCCTGCTCCAGACGGTCCTAGATCACTGGTAGCTGACTGTCACAAACCCTGCTCCAGACGGTCCTATATCACTGGTAGCTGGCTGTCACAAACCCTGCTCCAGACGGTTCTAGATCACTGGTAGCTAGCTGTCACAAACCCTGCTCCAGTCGGCCCTAGATCACTGGTAGCTGGCTGTCACAAACCCTGCTCCAGACGGTCCTAGATCACTGGTAGCTGGCTGTCACAAACCCTGCTCCAGACGGTCCTAGATCACTGGTAGCTGGCTGTCACAAACCCTGCTCCAGACGGTCCTAGATCACTGGTAGCTGGCTGTCACAAACCCTGCTCCAGACGGTCCTAGATCACTGGTAGCTGGCTGTCACAAACCCTGCTCCAGACGGTCCTAGATCACTGGTAGCTGGCTGTCACAAACCCTGCTCCAGACGGTCCTAGATCACTGGTAGCTGGCTGTCACAAACCCTGCTCCAGACGGTCCTAGATCACTGGTAGCTGGCTGTCACAAACCCTGCTCCAGACGGTCCTAGATCACTGGTAGCTGGCTGTCACAAACCCTGCTCCAGACGGTCCTAGATCACTGGTAGCTGGCTGTCACAAACCCTGCTCCAGACGGTCCTAGATCACTGGTAGCTGGCTGTCACAAACCCTGCTCCAGACGGCTCCTATATCACTGGTAGCTGGCTGTCACAAACCCTGCTCCAGACGGTCCTAGATCACTGGTAGCTGGCTGTCACAAACCCTGCTCCAGACGGTCCTAGATCACTGGTAGCTGGCTGTCACAAACCCTGATCCAGACGGTCCTAGATCACTGGTAGCTGGCTGTCACAAACCATGCTCCAGACGGTCCTAGATCACTGGTAGCTGGCTGTCACAAACCCTGCTATAGACGGTCCTAGATCACTGGTAGCTGGCTGTCAGAAACCCTGCTCCAGACGGTCCTAGATCACTGGTAGCTGGCTGTCACAAACCCTGCTCCAGACGGTCCTAGATCACTGGTAGCTGGCTGTCACAAACCCTGCTCCAGACGGTCCTAGATCACTGGTAGCTGACTGTCACAAACCCTGCTCCTGTCCTAGATCACTGGTAGCTGGCTGTCACAAACCCTGCTCCGGTCCTAGATCACTGGTAGCTGGCTGTCACAAACCCTGCTCCAGACGGTCCTAGATCACTGGTAGCTGGCTGTCACAAACCCTGCTCCAGACGGTCCTAGATCACTGGTAGCTGGCTGTCACAAACCCTGCTCCAGACGGTCCTAGATCACTGGTAGCTGGCTGTCACAAACCCTGCTCCAGACGGTCCTAGATCACTGGTAGCTGACTGTCACAAACCCTGCTCCAGACGGTCCTAGATCACTGGTAGCTGGCTGTCGCAAACCCTGCTCCAGACGGTCCTAGATCACTGGTAGCTGGCTGTCACAAACCCTGCTCCAGACGGTCCTAGATCACTGGTAGCTGACTGTCACAAACCCTGCTCCAGACGGTCCTAGATCACTGGTAGCTGACTGTCAAAAACCCTGCTCCAGACGGTCCTAGATCACTGGTAGCTGGCTGTCACAAACCCTGCTCCAGACGGTTCTAGATCACTGGTAGCTGTCACAAACCCTGCTCCAGACGGTCCTAGATCACTGGTAGCTGACTGTCACAAACCCTGCTCCAGACGGTCCTAGATCACTGGTAGCTGGCTGTCACAAACCCTGCTCCAGACGGTCCTAGATCACTGGTAGCTGACTGTCACAAACCCTGCTCCAGACGGTCCTATATAGATCACTGGTAGATCACTGGCTGTACCCTGCTCCAGACGGTCCTATCACCCTGCTCCAGACGGTCCCAGATCACTGGTAGCTGGCTGTCACTAACCCTGCTCCAGACGGTCCTAGATCACTGGTAGCTGTCTGTCACAAACCCTGCTCCAGACGGTCCTAGATCACTGGTAGCTGGCTGTCACAAACCCTGCTCCAGACGGTCCTAGATCACTGGTAGCTGGCTGTCACAAACCCTGCTCCACACGGTCCTAGATCACTGGTAGCTGCTGTCACAAACCCTGCTCCAGACGGTCCTAGATCACTGGTAGCTGCTGTCACAAACCCTGTCACAAACCCTGCTCCAGACGGTCCTAGATCACTGGTAGCTGGCTGTCACAAACCCTGCTCCAGACGGTCCTAGATCACTGGTAGCTGGCTGTCACAAACCCTGCTCCACACGGTCCTAGATCACTGGTAGCTGACTGTCACAAACCCTGCTCCACACGGTCCTAGATCACTGGTAGCTGACTGTCACAAACCCTGCTCCAGACGGTCCTAGATCACTGGTACCTGGCTGTCACAAACCCTGCTCCAGACGGTCCTAGATCACTGGTAGCTGGCTGTCACAAACCCTGCTCCAGACGGTCCTAGATCACTGGTAGCTGGCTGTCACAAACCCTGCTCCAGACGGTCCTAGATCACTGGTAGCTGCCTGTCACAAACCCTGCTCCAGACTGTCCTAGATCACAAACCCTGCTCCAGACGGTCCTAGATCACTGTAGCTGGCTGTCACAAACCCTGCTCCAGACGGTCCTCACTGGTAGCTGCTGTCACAAACCCTGCTCCAGACGGTCCTAGATCACTGGTAGCTGACTGTCACAAACCCTGCTCCAGACGTCCTAGATCACTGGTAGCTGGCTGATCACTAGGTAGCTGACTGTCACAAACCCTGCTCCAGACGGTCCTAGATCACTGGTAGCTGACTTGTCACAAACCCTGCTCCAGACGGTCCTAGATCACTGGTAGCTGGCTGTCACAAACCCTGCTCCAGACGGTCCTAGATCACTGGTAGCTGGTAGCTGGCTGTCACAAACCCTGCTCCAGACGGTCCTAGATCACTGGTAGCTAGCTGACTGTCACAAACCCTGCTCCAGACGGTCCTAGATCACTGGTAGCTAGCTGTCACAAACCCTCCTCCAGTCTGACCTAGATCACTGGTAGACTGTCACAAACCCTGCTCCAGACGGTCCTAGATCACTGGTAGCTGACTGTCACAAACCCTGCTCCAGACGGCTAGATCACTGGTAGCTTGCTGTCACAAACCCTACTCCAGACTGTCCTAGATCACTGGTCACTGTCACAAACCCTGCTCCAGACGGCTAGATCACTGGTAGCACTGTCACAAACCCTTCTCCAGACTCCAGACGGTCCTAGATCACTGGTAGCTGACTGTCACAAACCCTGCTCCACTGTCACAAACGGTCCTAGATCACTGGTAGCTGGCTGTCACAAACCCTGCTCCAGACGGTCCTAGATCACTGGTAGCTGACTGTCACAAACCCTGCTCCAGACGGTCCTAGATCACTGGTAGCTGACTGTCACAAACCCTGCTCCAGACGGTCCTAGATCACTGGTAGCTGGCTGTCACAAACCCTGCTCCAGACGGTCCTAGATCACTGATAGCTGACTGTCACAAACCCTGCTCCAGACGGTCCTAGATCACTGGTAGCTGACTGTCAGAAACCCTGCTCCAGACGGTCCTAGATCACTGGTAGCTGACTGTCACAAACCCTGCTCCATACGGTCCCAGATCACTGGTAGCTGACTGTCACAAACCCTGCTCCAGACGGTCCTAGATCACTGGTAGCTGTCACAAACCCTGCTCCAGACGGTCCTAGATCACTGGTAGCTGTCACAAACCCTACTCCAGAGTGATTATCATACACACAACACCTAGCAATAGTAGGGAGATAGAATTGGTAGGAGCAAGGAATATGTGACCTTTGTAGGAGGAGTAAGTTGGAGCCAATAGGACTACAGTCCTGACAACAGTAGTGCATACCTAGGCGAGGGAAACACTTGTCAACACTCACTAGTATTACAATTACTCTCAGTATTAATGGTATTTTATTAGTATTGTGGATACATAGAGGCGAGGTGTATTTCTGGGATATATAAACAACTGACGTGCTCACACACACGCGTGCGCACCCACACATATACACACTCGGGGCCAGGAGCTGAGTCTCGACCCCTGAAACTGCAACTAGGTGAGTATACACACACCCACTCATTCACACAGCTGATCCTTGGAATTTGACCGCGTCCCCCCACCCCCCTCTCTCCCTTTCCATCCCCCACAGACCTTTCCGCCCCCCCCCCCCTAGCTCTTGCCTTCACTCCCTCCTCCCTTTCTCCCTATCTTTCTCTCTCTCACTTCCTCGCGTTTCTCTCTCTCATAGCCTTTTCCCCTCCCCCTTCCCCCTTCCCCCTTCTCTCTCTCTCTCTCTCTCTCTCTCTCTCACTCACTCCCATAGCCCTATCCCCCACCCTCCTCTCTCTCTATAGGCTTCTCTCTCCATCTCCCCTTTTCTATATTTCTACCCCTCCCTCGCATTTCTCTCTCTCATAACCTTTTCCCTCACCCTCCTTTCTCCCTCCCTCTACCCTTTCTCTCCCCCTCTCGTTTCTCTCTCTCACCCCCTTGGTCTTATCCCTCACCCCTATACTCTCTCCTCTCTCTCCCTCTTTCTACCCTTTCTCTCTCCCCCTCTCACTCTCTCCCTCCTCCACCCCTCCCCCTTCTATTTTCTCTCTCTCTCTCCTCTAGCCTTGTCCCTTCCCCCCCCACACACCTTGAAAACACAAACTTCTCTCTGTGGTAAAATGGGTGGCCCTAGAGGACGGAAAACCAGAGATCTGGTGGACGAACCAGGGAGGAAAGACTGGGAGTTAGAGCTCCAAGTCGTCGGTAAACAGGTATACATACTGGTCAGAGAGCCCGTCGTAAGTCCGAGTCGTCGGTAAACAGGTATACATACTGGTCAGAGAGCCCGTTGTAAGTCCGAGTCGTCGGTAAACAGGTATACATACTGGTCAGAGAGCCCGTCCTAAGTCCGAGTCGTCGGTAAACAGGTATACATACTGGTCAGAGAGCCCGTCCTAAGTCCGAGTCGTCGGTAAACAGGTATACATACTGGTCAGAGAGCCCGTCGTAAGTCCGAGTCGTCGGTAAACAGGTATACATACTGGTCAGAGAGCCCGTCGTAAGTCCGAGTCGTAGGTAAACAGGTATACATACTGGTCAGAGAGCCCGTCGTAAGTCCGAGTCGTCGGTAAACGAGTATGTCGCTAAGTCAGGAGAGGATGTATATAATACATGTATAAACTAGTACTAGCGAGGAAGTAATGTGAAGGACATGGGAGTGATAATGTCAGAGGATCTCACCTTCAAAGATCACAACAATGTATCTACTGCATCTGATAGGAAAAGGATAGGATGGATAATGAGAACTATCAAAACTTGGGAGGCCAAGCCCATGACACTGATATCATGACACTGACACCATGACACTGTCAAGACACTGACATCATGACACTGACACCATGACACTGTCATCAAGATACTGGCATCAAGACACTGACACCATAACACTGACACCACCATGACACTGATACCATGATGCTGACACCAGCATGACACTGACACCACCATGACACTGACACCACCATGACACTGACACCATGACACTGACAGCACCATGACACTGACACCATGACACTGACACCATGACACTGACAGCACCATGACACTGATGCTATGACACTGCCACTACCATGACACTGACACTACCATGACACCGACACCATGACACTGACACCACCATGACACTGACACCATGACACTGACAGCACCATGACACTGACACCACCGTGACACTGACACCACCATGACACTGACACCACCATGACACTGACACCATGACACTGACACCACCATGACACTGACACCACCATGACACTGACACCATGACACTGACAGCACCATGACACTGACACCACCATGACACTGACACCATGACACTGACACCACCATGACACTGATGCTATGACACTGACACTACCATGACACCGACACCATGACACTGACACCACCATGACACCGACACCATGACACTGTCACCGACACCATGACACTGACACAACCATGACACCGACACCATGACACTGACACAACCATGACACCGACACCATGACACTGACACCACCATGACACTGACGCCATGACACTGACACTACCATGACACACCATGACACTGACACTACCATGACACACCATGACACTGACACTACCATGACACACCATGACACTGACACTACCATGACACACCATGACACTGACACTACCATGACACACCATGACACTGACACTACCATGACACACCATGACACTGACACTACCATGACACTGACACAACCATGACACCGACACCATGACACTGACACCACCATGACACTGACACAACCATGACACCGACACCATGACACTGACACCAGCATGACACTGACGCCATGACACTGACACTACCATGACACACCATGACACTGACACTACCATGACACACCATGACACTGACACTACCATCACCATCACACACCATCAAACACCATCACACAACCATGACACACTGCCATGACAAACCACCATCACACACCATCACACACAACCATGGTACACGATCACATACCTCCATGATACACCATCACACGCCATCACACACCATGATACACCACCATGATACACTACCATCACACACCATCACACACCACCATCACACAACACCATTATACACCATCATGATACACCATCATGATACACCACCATCACACACAATCACACACCACCATGATACACCACCATCACACACCACCATGATACACCATCACACACCACCATGATACACCATCACACACCACCATGATACACCACCATCACACACCACCATGATACACCATCACACACCACCATGATACACCACCATCACACACCACCATGATACACCATCACACACCACCATGATACACCATCACACACCACCATGATACACCAACACACACCATGATACACCATCACACACCACCATGATACACCACCATCACACACCACCATGATACACCACCATCACACACCACCATCACACACCACCATGATACACCACCATCACACACCACCATGATACACCACCATCACACACCACCATGATACACCACCATCACACACCACCATGATACACCACCATCACACACCACCATGATACACCACCATCACACACCACCATGATACACCACCATCACACACCACCATGATACACCACCATCACACACCACCATGATACACCATCACACACCACCATGATACACCACCATCACACACCACCATGATACACCATCACACACCACCATGATACACCACCATCACACACCACCATGATACACCACCATCACACACCACCATGATACACCACCATCACACACCACCATGATACACCATCACACACCACCATGATACACCACCATCACACACCACCATGATACACCACCATCACACACCACCATGATACACCATCACACACCACCATGATACACCACCATCACACACCACCATGATACACCACCATCACACACCACCATGATACACCACCATCACACACCACCATGATACACCACCATCACACACCACCATGATACACCACCATCACACACCACCATGATACACCACCATCACACACCACCATGATACACCATCACACACCACCATGATACACCATCACACACCACCATGATACACCACCATCACACACCACCATGATACACCACCATCACACACCACCATGATACACCATCACACACCACCATGATACACCACCATCACACACCACCATGATACACCATCACACACCACCATGATACACCACCATCACACACCACCATGATACACCACCATCACACACCACCATGATACACCATCACACACCACCATGATACACCACCATCACACACCACCATGATACACCACCATCACACACCACCATGATACACCACCATCACACACCACCATGATACACCACCATCACACACCACCATGATACACCACCATCACACACCACCATGATACACAACCATCACACACCACCATGATACACCACCATCACACACCACCATGATACACCACCATCACACACCACCATGATACACCATCACACACCACCATGATACACCATCACACACCACCATGATACACCATCACACACCACCATGATACACCATCACACACCACCATGATACACCATCACACACCACCATGATACACCATCACACACCACCATGATACACCACCATCACACACCACCATGATACACCACCATCACACACCACCATGATACACCACCATCACACACCACCATGATACACCATCACACACCACCATGATACACCATCATCACACACCACCATGATACACCACCATGATACACCATCACACACCACCATGATACACCATCACACACCACCATGATACACCACCATCACACACCACCATGATACACCACCATCACACACCACCATGATACACCACCATGATACACCATCACACACCACCATGATACACCATCACACACCACCATGATACACCACCATCACACACCACCATGATACACCACCATCACACACCACCATGATACACCACCATCACACACCACCATGATACACCACCATCACACACCACCATGATACACCATCACACACCACCATGATACACCACCATCACACACCACCATGATACACCACCATCACACACCACCATGATACACCACCATCATACACCACCATGATACACCATCACACACCACCATGATACACCATCACACACCACCATGATACACCATCACACACCACCATGATACACCATCACACACCACCATGATACACCATCACACACCACCATGATACACCATCACACACCACCATGATACACCATCACACACCACCATGATACACCACCATCACACACCACCATGATACACCACCATCACACACCACCATGATACACCATCACACACCACCATGATACACCATCATCACACACCACCATGATACACCACCATGATACACCATCACACACCACCATGATACACCATCACACACCACCATGATACACCACCATCACACACCACCATGATACACCACCATCACACACCACCATGATACACCATCACACACCACCATGATACACCACCATGATACACCACACACCACCATGATACACCATCACACACCACCATGATACACCATCACACACCACCATGATACACCACCATCACACACCACCATGATACACCATCACACACCACCATGATACACCACCATGATACACCATCACACACCACCATGATACACCATCACACACCACCATGATACACCATCACACACCATGATCAAACTTATTGTAAACTTCTTTTATTGACCATTTTTATTCCATACTTCTTTAAACTAGTATTTTCAACTACAACTTTTATATCATCCTGTCTACCATCTTACTAGCATATTATAACCAAGTCATTGCCATTTTTATTTTTATAATTTTTTTTATTATTGTTTTGCTACCTTAATTTGTGTATTTTATCCTGTCAGTTTAAATCTAATTATACTCTAATTCTTGTAAACAACTTATATAAGACCTTAGTGCAATTACAATTGAGAGTCTTGTTCCTTTATTATATTATTAGATTAATCACAGTTTTACTCTAGCTCATTCTAGCTCAATACATAGTCAATACCAAATTCACCATAATAGACCACATATGAACCAATATACTAGCCCCCCTTAAATCAGGGATAATCACAGATAGCACTACAGACCACTACCCTACCTTCCTCCTGACAAACATTAGTAAACCACCACTTGAATACAACAAAGTCTCATTTAGACTCCATGACGAGGCCTCAGTAAGGAAGTTCACAGCTGACCTAGAGACTGTTGATTGGCCTACAGAATTCTCCAAGGCCAATGGTATTGATGACTGGACAGACATTTTTCTTAACAAATTACTTAGACTATACAACAAACATTGTCCTATAAAAACAAAACAGATCACAAACGGCTTGGTTGCCCATGGCTAACCAGCACCATTCTGAAATCCATTGACAAGAAACACCAATATGAAAAGCAATATAGACAGGGCTTAATACACAAAGATATTCTTAAACACTATTCATCAGTTCTCACCAAAGTAATAAAGAAAGCCAAACAACTATACTACTCCAGTAGATTCACAGACACTAGAGGAGATATAAAAAAGACCTGGAAAACAATCTCTCAGATTCTAGGGACCCACAAACTGAGAAAAACCAAGAATATTGTCCTAACTAAACCTAATGAAACACCACTACATCCCACTGACACAGCTAACAAGATAAACGACTTCTTCTCAAACATAGGATCTAATCTCGCCAGTAAAATCCCACATACCAATGCCCATGCCGGGGACTACCTAGATGGGAATTTCCCTAATTCCTTCTATCTTGCACCAACTGAGCCCTCGGAAGTCACCGAGATTATAAAGTCACTTAAAAATAACTCGGGGAATCTGTCTCATGTCCCACCATTACTGTACAAGCGAGCGGCCCATGTCCTTTCGCATGCTATTTCATTACTCTTTAACAAGTCACTAGAGACTAGCACCTTCCCAAAACTACTCAAGATGGCAAGGGTTACACCAATACATAAAGGTGGTGACCCTACAGACTTAAACAACTATAGGCCAATATCAAACTTACCATTGCTATCCAAAATCTTTGAGAAACTCGTGCATAGGAGACTATGTTCATTTATAACAGCACAAAACATACTCAACCCCTGCCAATTTGGATTCAGGAAAAATAAAAGCACTAATGATGCTATCATAAAAATGCTAGATCTGCTTTACACAGCATTGGAAAATAAGGAATATCCACTAGGAATTTTTATTGACCTAAGAAAAGCTTTTGACACAGTAGACCACGACATCCTACTTCACAAACTTGATCATTACGGTATAAGAGGCCATGCACTTGCTTATTTCAAATCTTACATTACTAATAGGTATCAGTTTGTCACCATTAAAGACACAGCATCAACAACACAGTCACTTGATACTGGAGTTCCGCAGGGAAGTGTCCTTGGTCCCCTGCTCTTCCTCATATACATCAATGACCTTCCAAACGTATCCCAACACCTGAAACCCATTCTCTTTGCTGACGACACGACTTATGTCATCTCTCACCCTAATCTTGCCACCCTCAACACCATTGTGAATGAGGAGCTGATTAAAATATCGACTTGGATGACAGCCAATAAACTTACACTTAACACTGACAAAACCTACTATATTATGTTTGGTAGCAGAGCAGGAGATGCACAAATTAACATTAAGATTGACAACACTCTAATTACCAGAAATAATGGGGGCAAATTCCTAGGCTTATACCTTGACAACAACCTGAATTTCAGCACCCATATCCAGCATATAACCAAAAAAGTATCCAAAACGGTTGGGATCCTCTCCAAGATAAGATACTACGTGCCGCAAAATGCCCTTCTCACACTATACCACTGACTTATTTATCCATACCTCACCTATGCTATTTGTGCTTGGGGATCAACTTCAGCAACACACCTAAAGCCAATAATAACCCAACAAAAAGCTGCAGTAAGAATAATCACTAAATCCCATCCCTGGCAACACCCCCCCCCACTCTTCATAGACCTAAACTTACTCCCTGTTCAGTACATCCACACTTACTACTGTGCAATCTACATCTACAGGGCCTTAAATTCTAATATCAACCTTGACCTAAAACGCTTTCTTGATAGTTGTGACAGAACCCACAGGCATAACACCAGACACAAACATCTCTACGACATTCCCCGTGTCCGACTAAACCTTTACAAAAATTCAATGTATGTCAAAGGCCCTAAAATCTGGAATACCCTACCTGAGAACTTTAGAACTGCAGACACATTCATCACCTTCAAAACTACCATTAGAAAACATCTTATCTCCCTGATACACCCCGTCAACTAACTACACGAATACCACCTGGTGGTTCACACTTACTCATTTGACCATAAACAGAAATATTAATCTCAATCTTAAAATAATGAATCCTATGATACTCCAATACTGAAACTATGTACTGTGCCAAAACAAAAGCATTCACATTGCTAAACTCACAAACTAGTATTTAGTCACTTAGCCATAATACCAACTTACCTCATAATTTGTAATATTTTACAATTAAGAATAAAACTAAGTATGCCTGAAATGCCTAGCCATGCTAAGCGTTCTAGTGGTACACTCTGTAATCACTATTTTACTACATGTAAACCACACAATAACCAAATTTCTGTAAACTCAGCATTGTAATCCTTATAGAGAATAAACTTTGAATTTGAATTTGAATGATACACCATCACACACCACCATCACACACCACCATGATACACCATCACACAATACCATGATACACCATCACACACCACCATCACACACCAACATGATACACCACCATGATACACCACAATCACACACCAATATCACACACCACATTCACACACCACCATGATTCACCACAATGATACACCATCACACACCATTATCACACACCATGATACACTACCATCACACATCACCACCACACAATACCATGATACACCACCATCACACACCACTATCACACACCAACATGATACACTACCATTATACAAAATGATACACCACCATGATACACCATGATACACCACCATGATACACCACCATGATACACCATGATACACCACCATGATACACCATCATACACCACCATGATACACCATCACACACCACCATGATACACCACCATGATACACCATCATACACCACCATGATACACCATCACACACCACCATGATACACCATCACACACCACCATGATACACCACACACCACCCACCATCACACACCATACACACACCAATACCATGATACACCACCATCACACACCATGATACACCATCACACACACAACATGATACACCACCATGATACACCAAAATGATACCACACACCATGATCATACACCACCATCATACACCACCATGATGCACACCACCATGATACACAACCATGATACACCATCATACACCACCATGATACACCATCATACACCACCATGATACACCATCACACACCACCATGATACACCATCACACACCACCATGATACACCACCATGATACACCACCATGATACACCATGATACACCATGATACACCACCATGATACACCATCACACACCACCATGATACACCACCATGATACACCATCATACACCACCATGATACACCATCATACACCACCATGATACACCACCATCATACACCACCATGATACACCATCATACACCACCATGATACACCATCATACACCACCATGGTACACCATCACACACCACCATGATACACCACCATCATACACCACCATGATACACCATCATACACCACCATGATACACCATCATACACCATGATACATCACACACCACCATGATACACAACCATGATACACCATCATGGAAATATAAACACATATGCAGTATAATGTGATCCTTTATTGACAACGTTTCGCCCACACAGTGGGCTTTTCCAAGTCTCACACGGATCTACCTGGGGTGGAAGGTAGATGTTTGTGTGACTTGAAAAAGCCCACTGTGTGGGTGAAACGTTGTCAATAAAGGATCACATTATACTGCATATGTGTTTATATTTCCACTGTGTCGGTATTTTATACCATTTATTTCCATACACCATCAAACACCATACACCATAAACCACCATCATACACCATACACCACCATCATACATCAGCATACACCATCATACACCATACACCATCATACACCATCATACACTACCATTATACACCATCATACATTGTACACCATACACCATCATACACCATCATACACCATACATTATCATACACCATACATCATTCACCATACACCATCATACACCATACACCATCATACACCATACATTATCATACACCATACACCATTCACCATACACCATCATACACCACCATCACACTCCATCATACACCATAATACACCATCATACACCATCATACACCATAAACCAACATGCACCACCATCATACACTATCATACACCATACACCATCATACACCGTCATACACCACCATACACCATCATACACCATCATACACCACCATCATACACCATACACCATACGTCATCATACACCATCATACACCATCATACACCACAATCATACACCATACGTCACCATCATACACCATACACAACCATACACCATCATACACCACCATACACCACCATCATACACAACCATACACCATCATACACCATCATACACCATCATCATACACCACAATCATACACCACAACCATACACCATCATACACCCTCATACACCATCATACATCAGCATACACCACTATCATACGCCACCATCATACACCATCATACACCATACACTACCATTATACACCATCATGCACCATTATACACCATACACCATCATACACCATACATTATCATACACCATACACCATTCACCATACACCATCATACACCATCATACTACATCATGCACCATAATACACCATCATACACCATAAACCAACATACACCACCATCATACACTATCATACACCATACACCATCATACACCGTCATACACCACCATACACCATACACCATCATACACCATCATACATCATACACCATACGTCACCATCATACACCATACACCACAATCATACACCATACGTCACCATCATACACCATCATACACAACCATACACCATCATACACCACCATACACCACCATCATACACAACCATACACCATCATACACCACAATACACCACCATACACCATCATACACCAACATACACCATCATACACCATCATACACCATCATACACCATCATACACCATCATACACCATCATACACCATCATACACCATCATACACTCTCATACACCATCATACACCATCATACACCATCATACACTATCATACACCATCATACATCATACACAATCATACACCATCATACACCATACACCACCATCATACACCATTCATTATCATCATACACCATCATACACCAACATACACCATCATACATCATACACCATCATACATCATACACCAACATACACCATCATACATCATACACCATCATACATCATACACCATCATATACCATACACCATCATACACCAACATACACAATCATACACCATACACCACCATACACCATCATACATCATCGTACATCATACACCACCATACACCATCATCATACACCAACATACACCATCATAGATCATGCACCATCATACATCATACACCATCATACATCATACACCATCATACATCATACATCATACACCATACACCACCATCAAACACCATACATCATACACCAACATACACCATCATACACCATCATACATTATACACCATACATACACCACCATCATACACCATCATACATCATACACCATACACCATCATACATCATACACCATCATACACCATCATACACCATACACTACCATCATACACCATCATACATCATACACCATCATACACCATACACCATCATACACCATCATACACCATCATACATCATACACCATCATACACCACCAAACACCATCATACACCATACACCATCATACATCATACACCATCATACACCACCAAACACCATCATACACCATCATACACCATCATACATCATACACCATCATACACCATCAAACACCATCATACATCATACACCATCATACATCATACACCATCATACACCATCATACATCATACACCATCATACACCATCAAACACCATCATACATCATACACCATCATACATCATACACCATCATACACCATCAATCATACACCATTATACACCAACATACACCATCAAACATCATACACCATCAATCATACACCATTATACACCAACATACACCATCATACATCATACACCATCAAACACCATCATACATCATACACCAACATACACCATCAAACATCATACACCATCAATCATACACCATTATACACCAACATACACCATCACACATCATACACCATCAATCATACACCATTATACACCAACATACACCATCACACATCATCATACACCATCATACATCATACACCATCACACATCATACACCATCATACACCATCATACATCATACACCATCACACATCACACATACACCATACATCATACACAAACACCATCATACATCATACACCATCACACATACACCATACATCATACACAAACACCATCACACATCATACATCATACATCATACATCACACATACACCATACATCATACACAAACACCATCATACATCATACACCATCATACACCATACATCATACACAAACACCATCATACACCAACATTGGCAACACTTACCACTAGTATCTCTGGCGTTGGCAACAGTGTATTCCATTCCTCTCCTGCAGACTTGATAAATTTAAATTTCGTCTTAAAATTCGCCAAAAAACGACAAAAATGGTATCAAAAATTAAGTTTTTTCT
>NC_091389.1:87500-205000 GCF_038502225.1 Cherax quadricarinatus | reverse complement strand
AGTGGCTGGCGTGACAGCATCCTGATTGGCTGGCGGGACACACCACTCCGCACTCTGGCGCTGTGATTGGTCAGACGGAGCCGCGCCCCTGACAATCTATATAAACAGCAACACCAGCGCCGCCGCTGCCAGAATTGATCCACCGCTCACGTCAGCACTTTTGTTTTTGTTTTACAAGGACTGTACGTTATTAAAAGTGCTTTTGCTTATTTCTTGTTAGTTTTCTGTCGCGCAACATAAGAAGGAGATTAAACAGAGAGCGGGTGTAAATGTGTACCACATAACACTGTAAATGTGTACCACATAACACTGTAAATGTGTGCCACATAACACTGTAAATGTGTGCCACATAACACTGTAAATGTGTGCCACATAACACTGTAAATGTGTGCCACATAACACTGTAAATGTGTGCCACATAACACTGTAAATGTGTGCCACATAACACTGTAAATGTGTACCACATAACTGTACATAACAGAGAGTGGGTGTAAATGTGTACCACATAACACTGTAAATGTGTACCACATAACTGTACATAACAGAGTGTGGGTGTAAATGTGTACCACATAACACTGTACATAACAGAGTGGGTGTAAATGTGTACCACATAACACTGTAAATGTGTGCCACATAACACTGTAAATGTGTACCACATAACTGTACATAACAGAGAGTGGGTGTAAATGTGTACCACATAACACTGTAAATGTGTACCACATAACTGTACATAACAGAGTGTGGGTGTAAATGTGTACCACATAACTGTACATAACAGAGAGTGGGTGTAAATGTGTACCACATTACTGTACATAACAGAGAGTGGGTGTAAATGTGTACCACATAACTGTACATAACAGACAGTGGGTGTAAATGTGTACCACATAACACTGTATATACTATCTTACATGCTTTAAGATATCCCCTTTAACACAGTGATCTAAGACATGCATGTATCCCACATGGTATCCCTGTAACACAGTGATCTAAGACATGCATGTATCCCACATGGTATCCCTGTAACACAGTGATCTAAGACATGCATGTATCCCACATGATATCCCTGTAACACAGTGATCTAAGACATGCATGTATCCCACATGATATCCCTGTAACACAGTGATCTAAGACATGCATGTATCCCACATGGTATCCCCTTTAACACAGTGATCTAAGACATGCATGTATCCCACATGATATCCCTGTAACACAGTGATCTAAGACATGCATGTATCCCACATGGTATCCCCTTTAACACAGTGATCTAAGACATGCATGTATCCCACATGATATCCCTGTAACACAGTGATCTAAGACATGCATGTATCCCACATGATATCCCTGTAACACAGTGATCTAAGACATGCATGTATCCCACATGGTATCCCCTTTAACACAGTGATCTAAGACATGCATGTATCCCACATGATATCCCTGTAACACAGTGATCTAAGACATGCATGTATCCCACATGGTATCCCTGTAACACAGTGATCTAAGACATGCATGTATCCCACATGATATCCCTGTAACACAGTGATCTAAGACATGCATGTATCCCACATGATATCCCTGTAACACAGTGATCTAAGACATGCATGTATCCCACATGGTATCCCCTTTAACACAGTGATCTAAGACATGCATGTATCCCACATGGTATCCCCTTTAACACAGTGATCTAAGACATGCATGTATCCCACATGATATCCCTGTAACACAGTGATCTAAGACATGCATGTATCCCACATGGTATCCCTGTAACACAGTGATCTAAGACATGCATGTATCCCACATGATATCCCTGTAACACAGTGATCTAAGACATGCATGTATCCCACATGGTATCCCTGTAACACAGTGATCTAAGACATGCATGTATCCCACATGATATCCCTGTAACACAGTGATCTAAGACATGCATGTATCCCACATGGTATCCCTGTAACACAGTGATCTAAGACATGCATGTATCCCACATGATATCCCTGTAACACAGTGATCTAAGACATGCATGTATCCCACATGGTATCCCCTTTAACACAGTGATCTAAGACATGCATGTATCCCACATGATATCCCTGTAACACAGTGATCTAAGACATGCATGTATCCCACATGGTATCCCTGTAACACAGTGATCTAAGACATGCATGTATCCCACATGATATCCCTGTAACACAGTGATCTAAGACATGCATGTATCCCACATGATATCCCTGTAACACAGTGATCTAAGACATGCATGTATCCCACATGGTATCCCCTTTAACACAGTGATCTAAGACATGCATGTATCCCACATGATATCCCTGTAACACAGTGATCTAAGACATGCATGTATCCCACATGGTATCCCTGTAACACAGTGATCTAAGACATGCATGTATCCCACATGGTATCCCTGTAACACAGTGATCTAAGACATGCATGTATCCCACATGGTATCCCTGTAACACAGTGATCTAAGACATGCATGTATCCCACATGATATCCCTGTAACACAGTGATCTAAGACATGCATGTATCCCACATGGTATCCCTGTAACACAGTGATCTAAGACATGCATGTATCCCACATGGTATCCCTGTAACACAGTGATCTAAGACATGCATGTATCCCACATGATATCCCTGTAACACAGTGATCTAAGACATGCATGTATCCCACATGGTATCCCTGTAACACAGTGATCTAAGACATGCATGTATCCCACATGGTATCCCTGTAACACAGTGATCTAAGACATGCATGTATCCCACATGGTATCCCTGTAACACAGTGATCTAAGATATGCATGTATCCCACATGGTATCCCTGTAACACAGTGATCTAAGATATGCATGTATCCCACATGGTATCCCTGTAACACAGTGACCTGAGGAAGATGCAAAATTAATAATTATACCTGAAGTCTACCTGAAGAGTATTCCGGGGGTCAACGCCCCCCGCGACCCAGCCCACGACCAGGCCTCCCGGTGGATCAGGGCCTGATCAACCAGGCTGTTACTACTGGCTGCACGTAGTCCAACGTACTAACCACAGCCCGGCTGATCCAGCACTGACTTTAGGTATCTGTCCAACTCCGTCTTGAAGGGAGTCAGGGGTTTATTGGTAATTTCCCTTATGCTTGGTGGAAGGCTGTTGAACAGTCTTGGGCCCCGGACACTTACTGTATTTTCCCTTACTGTACCAATGGCGCCCCTATTTTTTTATTGGGGGTATTTTGCATCGCCTACCCAGTTTTTTACTTTCGTAGGGAGTGATTTCTGTGTGCAGATCCGGGGCTAGTCCTAAGATTTTCCAAGTGTAGATTATGATATATCTCTCTAGCCTGCATTACAGGGAGTACAAGTCAAGTGCTTCCAAGCGTTCCCAGTAGTTAAGGTGGTTGATGGGACTTATATCTGCAGTAAAGGATCTCTAGATCTGCAATATCACCTGCCTTGAATGACGATATTAATGAACAGTATTCCAGCCTAGAGGGAACAAGAGATTTAGAAAGGATCAGCATTACCTCGGCATCTGTTGTTTTGAATGTTCTCATTATCCATCCTATCAGTTCCCTCACAGATGTGATAGTGGCACTGTTATGATCCTTGAAGGGTAGATCCTCAGTCATTACCACTCCCAGGTCTCTCACATTACTTTTTTGCATTCTAATTATTCACCATAGTTAACATCACTGACTTACTGTACAGAAAGTGGTTATGTACAACATTTCTTGAGACTTTGGTTAATTATGTCCCCCCCCCCCAGGATGACACCCACACCAGTCGCCTAACACCAGGTACCTACTACCCGCTAAGTGAACAGTGACAGCAGGTGAAAGGTGACTAACAGCCAGGTACCTACTACCTGCTAAGTGAACAGTGACAGCAGGTGAAAGGTGACTAACAGCCAGGTACCTACTACCTGCTAAGTGAACAGTGACAGCAGGTGAAAGATGACTAACAGCCAGGTACCTACTACCTGCTAAGTGAACAGTGACAGCAGGTGAAAGGTGACTAACAGCCAGGTACCTACTACCTGCTAAGTGAACAGTGACAGCAGGTGAAAGGTGACTAACAACCAGGTACCTACTACCTGCTAAGTGAACAGTGACAGCAGGTGAAAGGTGACTAACAACCAGGTACCTACTACCTGCTAAGTGAACAGTGACAGCAGGTGAAAGGTGACTAACAGCCAGGTACCTACTACCAGCTAAGTGAACAGTGACAGCAGGTGAAAGGTGACTAACAACCAGGTACCTACTACCTGCTAAGTGAACAGTGACAGCAGGTGAAAGGTGACTAACAGCCAGGTACCTACTACCTGCTAAGTGAACAGTGACAGCAGGTGAAAGGTGACTAACAGCCAGGTACCTACTACCTGCTAAGTGAACAGTGACAGCAGGTGAAAGGTGACTAACAGCCAGGTACCTACTACCTGCTAAGTGAACAGTGACAGCAGGTGAAAGGTGACTAACAGCCAGGTACCTACTACCTGCTAAGTGAACAGTGACAGCAGGTGAAAGGTGACTAACAACCAGGTACCTACTACCTGCTAAGTGAACAGTGACAGCAGGTGAAAGGTGACTAACAGCCAGGTACCTACTACCAGCTAAGTGAACAGTGACAGCAGGTGAAAGGTGACTAACAACCAGGTACCTACTACCTGCTAAGTGAACAGTGACAGCAGGTGAAAGGTGACTAACAGCCAGGTACCTACTACCTGCTAAGTGAACAGTGACAGCAGGTGAAAGGTGACTAACAGCCAGGTACCTACTACCTGCTAAGTGAACAGTGACAGCAGGTGAAAGGTGACTAACAACCAGGTACCTACTACCTGCTAAGTGAACAGTGACAGCAGGTGAAAGGTGACTAACAGCCAGGTACCTACTACCAGCTAAGTGAACAGTGACAGCAGGTGAAAGGTGACTAACAACCAGGTACCTACTACCTGCTAAGTGAACAGTGACAGCAGGTGAAAGGTGACTAACAGCCAGGTACCTACTACCTGCTAACTGAACAGTGACAGCAGGTGAAAGGTGACTAACAACCAGGTACCTACTACCTGCTAAGTGAACAGTGACAGCAGGTGAAAGGTGACTAACAGCCAGGTACCTACTACCTGCTAAGTGAACAGTGACAGCAGGTGAAAGGTGACTAACAGCCAGGTACCTACTACCTGCTAAGTGAACAGTGACAGCAGGTGAAAGGTGACTAACAGCCAGGTACCTACTACCAGCTAAGTGAACAGTGACAGCAGGTGAAAGGTGACTAACAACCAGGTACCTACTACCTGCTAAGTGAACAGTGACAGCAGGTGAAAGGTGACTAACAGCCAGGTACCTACTACCTGCTAAGTGAACAGTGACAGCAGGTGAAAGGTGACTAACAGCCAGGTACCTACTACCTGCTAAGTGAACAGTGACAGCAGGTGAAAGGTGACTAACAGCCAGGTACCTACTACCTGCTAAGTGAACAGTGACAGCAAGTGAAAGGTGACTAACAGCCAGGTACCTACTACCTGCTAAGTGAACAGTGACAGCAGGTGAAAGGTGACTAACAGCCAGGTACCTACTACCTGCTAAGTGAACAATGACAGCAGGTGAAAGGTGACTAACAGCCAGGTACCTACTACCTGCTAAGTGAACAATGACAGCAGGTGAAAGGTGACTAACAGCCAGGTACCTACTACCTGCTAAGTGAACAATGACAGCAGGTGAAAGGTGACTAACAGCCAGGTACCTACTACCTGCTAAGTGAACAGTGACAGCAGGTGAAAGGTGACTAACAGCCAGGTACCTACTACCTGCTAAGTGAACAGTGACAGCAGGTGAAAGGTGACTAACAGCCAGGTACCTACTACCTGCTAAGTGAACAGTGACAGCAGGTGCAGGTAAACATGCCCACCGTGTAGGGGATCGATCGTGGACCAGGGAACGCTACCAACTCAGCCACGAGCATTATAACCCCAGCCCTCTCTACCTCAGTGATTTCAAAACGGAATTCCTGTTTCCCATGTACACAAGTAACGTTCAGGATGTGTGCAGCAACCTCACAATGTACAGTGTACAACCTCACAATGTACAGTGTACAACCTCACAATGTACAGTGTACAACCTCACAATGTACAGTGATGTACCTCACAATGTACAGTGATGTACAACCTCACAATGTAGTGTACAACCTCACAATGTACAGTGTACAACCTCACAATGTACAGTGTACAACCTCATAATGTACAGTGATGTACAACCTCACAATGTACAGTGATGTACCTCACAATGTACAGTGTACAACCTCACAATGTACAGTGTACAACCTCACAATGTACAGTGTACAACCTCACAATGTACAGTGATGTACAACCTCACAATGTACAGTGATGTACAACCTCACAATGTACAATGATGTACAACCTCACAATGTACAGTGTACAACCTCACAATGTACAATGTACAACCTCACAATGTACAGTGTACAACCTCACAAGGTACAGTGTACAACCTCAATGTACAGTGATGTACAACCTCAATGTACAGTGTACAACCTCACAATGTACAATGTACAACCTCACAATGTACAGTGTACAACCTCACAATGTACAGTGTACAACCTCACAATGTACAGTGATGTACAACCTCACAATGTACAGTGTACAACCTCACAATGTACAATGTACAACCTCACAATGTACAGTGTACAACCTCACAATGTACAGTGTACAACCTCACAATGTACAGTGTACAACCTCACAATGTACAGTGTACAACCTCACAATGTACAGTGATGTACAACCTCACAATGTACAGTGATGTACAACCTCACAATGTACAGTGATGTACAACCTCACAATGTACAGTGTACAACCTCACAATGTACAGTGATGTACCTCACAATGTACAGTGATTTACAATCTCACAATGTACAGTGATGTACAACCTCACAATGTACAGTGATTTACAATCTCACAATGTACAGTGATGTACAACCTCACAATGTACAGTGTACAACCTCACAATGTACAGTGATGTACCTCACAATGTACAGTGATGTACAACCTCACAATGTACAGTGTACAACCTCACAATGTACAGTGATTTACAATCTCATAATGTACAGTGATGTACAACCTCACAATGTACAGTGATGTACAACCTCACAATGTACAGTGATGTACAACCTCACAATGTACAGTGATGTACAACCTCACAATGTACAGTGTACAGCCTCACAATGTACTGTGTACAACCTCACAATGTACAGTGATTTACAATCTCACAATGTACAGTGATGTACAACCTCACAATGTACAGTGATTTACAATCTCACAATGTACAGTGATGTACAACCTCACAATGTACAGTGTACAACCTCACAATGTACAGTGATGTACCTCACAATGTACAGTGATGTACAACCTCACAATGTACAGTGTACAACCTCACAATGTACAGTGATTTACAATCTCATAATGTACAGTGATGTACAACCTCACAATGTACAGTGTACAACCTCACAATGTACAGTGTACAACCTCACAATGTACAGTGTACAACCTCACAATGTACAGTGTACAACCTCACAATGTACAGTGTACAACCTCACAATGTACAGTGATGTACAACCTCACAATGTACAGTGATGTACAACCTCACAATGTACAGTGTACAACCTCACAATGTACAGTGATGTACCTCACAATGTACAGTGTACAACCTCACAATGAACAGTGATGTACAACCTCACAATGTACAGTGATGTACAACCTCACAATGTACAGTGTACAACCTCACAATGTACAGTGATGTACAACCTCACAATGTACAGTGATGTACAACCTCACAATGTACAGTGATGTACAACCTCACAATGTACAGTGATGTACAACCTCACAATGTACAGTGATGTGCAACCTCACAATGTACAGTGATGTACAACCTCACAATGTACAATGATGTACAACCTCACAATGTACAGTGTACAACCTCACAATGTACAGTGTACAACCTCACAATGAACAGTGATGTACAACCTCACAATGTACAGTGATGTACAACCTCACAATGTACAGTGTACAACCTCACAATGTACAGTGATGTACAACCTCACAATGTACAGTGATGTACAACCTCACAATGTACAGTGATGTACAACCTCACAATGTACAGTGATGTACAACCTCACAATGTACAGTGATGTACAACCTCACAATGTACAGTGATGTGCAACCTCACAATGTACAGTGATGTACAACCTCACAATGTACAATGATGTACAACCTCACAATGTACAGTGATGTACAACCTCACAATGTACAGTGATGTACAACCTCACAATGTACAGTGATGTACCTCACAATGTACAGTGTACAACCTCACAATGTACAGTGTACAACCTCACAATGTACAGTGTACAACCTCACAATGTACAGTGTACAACCTCACAATGTACAGTGTACAACCTCACAATGTACAGTGTACAACCTCACAATGTACAGTGATGTACAACCTCACAATGTACAGTGATGTACAACCTCACAATGTACAGTGATGTACAACCTCACAATGTACAGTGTACAACCTCACAATGTACAGTGATGTACAACCTCACAATGTACAGTGTACAACCTCACAATGTACAGTGATGTACAACCTCACACGGTAACACCTGAAGCAGCACTGATTTCCTGAGTGTAACACCTGAAGGAGGGAAGTACAGTGTCTGCACTCTGAAGGAGGGAAGTACAGTGTCTGCACTCTGAAGGAGGGAAGTACAGTGTCTACACTCTGAAGGAGGGAAGTACAGTGTCTGCACTCTGAAGGAGGGAAGTACAGTGTCTGCACTCTGAAGGTAGGAAGTACAGTGTCTACACTCTGAAGGAGGGAAGTACAGTGTCTGCACTCTGAAGGAGGGAAGTACAGTGTCTGCACTCTGAAGGTAGGAAGTACAGTGTCTACACTCTGAAGGAGGGAAGTACAGTGTCTGCACTCTGAAGGTAGGAAGTACAGTGTCTACACTCTGAAGGAGGGAAGTACAGTGTCTGCACTCTGAAGGAGGGAAGTACAGTGTCTGCACTCTGAAGGAGGGAAGTACAGTGTCTGCACTCTGAAGGTAGGAAGTACAGTGTCTGCACTCTGAAGGTGGGAAGTACAGTGTCTGCACTCTGAAGGAAGGAAGTACAGTGTCTGCACTCTGAAGGAGGGAAGTACAGTGTCTGCACTCTGAAGGTAGGAAGTACAGTGTCTACACTCTGAAGGAGGGAAGTACAGTGTCTGCACTCTGAAGGTAGGAAGTACAGTGTCTACACTCTATAGGAGGGAAGTACAGTGTCTGCACTCTGAAGGAGGGAAGTACAGTGTCTGCACTCTGAAGGTAGGAAGTACAGTGTCTGCACTCTGAAGGTAGGAAGTACAGTGTCTGCACTCTGAAGGAGGGAAGTACAGTGTCTGCACTCTGAAGGAGGGAAGTACAGTGTCTGCACTCTGAAGGAGGGAAGTACAGTGTCTACACTCTGAAGGAGGGAAGTACAGTGTCTGCACTCTGAAGGAGGGAAGTACAGTGTCTGCACTCTGAAGGAGGGAAGTACAGTGTCTGCACTCTGAAGGTGGGAAGTACAGTGTCTGCACTCTGAAGGAGGGAAGTACAGTGTCTGCACTCTGAAGGAGGGAAGTACAGTGTCTGCACTCTGAAGGAGGGAAGTACAGTGTCTGCACTCTGAAGGAGGGTGTTAATGTTGCAGTGTAAGCCTATGACAACATAGTGATGGAGTGAATGATGGTGGAAGATTTTCTTTTTCGGGTCACCCTGCCTTGGTGGTCACCCTGCCGTGGTGGTCACCCTGCCTTGTTAGTCACACTGCCTTGGTTGTCACCCTGCCTTGTTGGTCACCCTGCCTTGGTGGTCAGCCTGCCTTGGTGGTCACCCTGCCTTGGTGGTCACCCTGCCTTGGTGGTCACCCTGCCGTGGTGGCCACCCTGCCTTGGTGGTCACCCTGCCTTGGTGGTCACCCTGCCTTGGTGGTCACCCTGCCTTGGTGGTCACCCTGCCTTGGTGGTCACCCTGCCTTGGTGGTCACCCTGCCTTGGTTGTCACCCTGCCTTGGTTGTCACCCTGCCTTGGTGGTCACCCTGCCGGGGTGGTCACCCTGCCTTGGTGGTCACCCTGCCTTGGTGGTCACCCTGCCTTGGTGGCCACCCTGCCTTGGTGGTCACCCTGCCTTGGTGGTCACCCTGCATTGGTGGTCACCCTGCCTTGGTGGTCACCCTGCCTTGGTCGCCACCCTGCCTTGGTCGCCACCCTGCCTTGTTGGTCACCTTGCACTGGTTGCCACCCTGCCTTGGTGGTCACCCTGCCTTGGTGGTCACCCTGCCTTGGTCGCCACCCTGCCTTGGTTGTCACCCTGCCTTGGTTGTCACCCTGCCTTGGTGGTCACCCTGCCGGGGTGGTCACCCTGCCTTGGTGGTCACCCTGCCTTGGTGGTCACCCTGCCTTGGTGGTCACCCTGCCTTGGTGGTCACCCTGCCTTGGTGGTCACCCTGCCTTGGTGGCCACCCTGCCTTGGTGGCCACCCTGCCTTGGTGGCCACCCTGCCTTGGTGGCCACCCTGCCTTGGTGGCCACCCTGCCTTGGTGGCCACCCTGCCTTGGTCGGCACCCTGCCTTGGTATTTCCACTAGGATCCTTATTTCCGTTGGGATCCTTGATATCTTCACTGGGATCCTGTAACCTTTACAAGAATCTGGAAAGACTGGACCAAGAAAACGTACCAATGGTGAATAATCAGACTGCTGGCTTATACGGGGTCTGAGGAAACGTTGAACATTCTGTGTAAAGTCTTCAGGGCTGAGGGATCGGGGGACTGGAAGCTCCATCTGGATGTCTTCAGGGCTGAGGGATCGGGGGACTGGAAGCTCTATCTGGATGTCTTCAGGACTGAGGGACCGGGGGACTGGAAGCTCCATCTGGATGTCTTCAGGACTGAGGGACCGGAGGACAGGAAGCTCCATCTGGATGTCTTCAGGACTGAGGGACAGGGGGACTGGAAGCTCCACCTGGATGTTTTCAGGGCTGAGGGACCAGGGGACTGGAAGCTCCATCTGGATGTCTTCAGGGCTGATGGACCGGGGGACTGGAAGCTCCATCTGGAAGTCTTCAGCGCTGATGGACCGGGTGACAGGAAGCTCCATCTGGAAGTCTTCAGGGCTGAGGGACCCGGGGACTTGAAGCTCCATCTGGAAGTTATCCTTGGAATGTTGCTATATGTTGCGGCAGCTGGGCACTATATGTTGCGGCAGCTGGGCACTATATGTAGCGGCAGCTGGGCACTATATGTTGCGGCAGCTGGGCACTATATGTTGCGGCAGCTGGGCACTATATGTTGCGGCAGCTGGGCACTATATGTTGCGGCAGCTGGGCACTATATGTTGCGGCAGCTGGGCACTATATGTTGCGGCAGCAGGGCACTATATGTTGCGGCAGCTGGGCACTATGTGTTGCGGCAGCTGGGCACTATGTGTTGCGGCAGCTGGGCACTATGTGTTGCGGCAGCTGGGCACTATATGTTGCGGCAGCTGGGCACTATATGTTGCGGCAGCTGGGCACTATATGTTGCGGCAGCTGGGCACTATATGTTGCGGCAGCTGGGCACTATATGTTGCGGCAGCTGGGCACTATGTGTTGCGGCAGCTGGGCACTATGTGTTGCGGCAGCTGGGCACTATGTGTTGCGGCAGCTGGGCACTATGTGTTGCGGCAGCTGGGCACTATGTGTTGCGGCAGCTGGGCACTATGTGGTGCGGCAGCTGGGCACTATGTGGTGCGGCAGCTGGGCACTATGTGGTGCGGCAGCTGGGCACTATGTGGTGCGGCAGCTGGGCACTATGTGGTGCGGCAGCTGGGCACTATGTGTTGCGGCAGCTGGGCACTATGTGTTGCGGCAGCTGGGCACTATGTGGTGCGGCAGCTGGGCACTATCTGTTGCGGCAGCTGGGCACTATGTGGTGCGGCAGCTGGGCACTATGTGTTGAGGCAGCTGGGCACTCTGTGGTGCGGCAGCTGGGCACTATGTGGTGCGGCAGCTGGGCACTATGTTGTGCGGCAGCTGGGCACTATGTGTTGCGGCAGCTGGGCACTATGTGTTGCGGCAGCTGGGCACTATGTGGTGCGGCAGCTGGGCACAATGTGGTGCGGCAGCTGGGCACTATGTGGTGCGGCAGCTGGGCACTATGTAGTGCGGCAGCTGGGCACTATGTGGTGCGGCAGCTGGGCACTATGTGGTGCGGCAGCTGGGCACTATGTGGTGCGGCAGCTGGGCACTATGTGGTGCGGCAGCTGGGCACTATGTGGTGCGGCAGCTGGGCACTATGTGGTGCGGCAGCTGGGCACTATGTGGTGCGGCAGCTGGGCACTATGTGGTGCGGCAGCTGGGCACTATGTGGTGCGGCAGCTGGGCACTATGTGGTGCGGCAGCTGGGCACTATGTGTTGCGGCAGCTGGGCACTATGTGGTGCGGCAGCTGGGCACTATGTGGTGCGGCAGCTGGGCACTATGTGGTGCGGCAGCTGGGCACTATGTGGTGCGGCAGCTGGGCACTATGTTGTGCGGCAGCTGGGCACTATGTGGTGCGGCAGCTGGGCACTATGTGGTGCGGCAGCTGGGCACTATGTGGTGCGGCAGCTGGGCACTATGTGGTGCGGCAGCTGGGCACTATGTGGTGCGGCAGCTGGGCACTATGTGGTGCGGCAGCTGGGCACTATGTGTTGCGGCAGCTGGGCACTATGTGGTGCGGCAGCTGGGCACTATGTGGTGCGGCAGCTGGGCACTATGTGTTGCGGCAGCTGGGCACTATGTGTTGCGGCAGCTGGGCACTATGTGGTGCGGCAGCTGGGCACTATGTGGTGCGGCAGCTGGGCACTATGTGGTGCGGCAGCTGGGCACTATGTGTTGCGGCAGCTGGGCACTATGTGTTGCGGCAGCTGGGCACTATGTGGTGCGGCAGTTGGGCACTATGTGGTGCGGCAGCTGGGCACAATGTGGTGCGGCAGCTGGGCACTATGTGGTGCGGCAGCTGGGCACTATGTGGTGCGGCAGCTGGGCACTATGTGGTGCGGCAGCTGGGCACTATGTGGTGCGGCAGCTGGGCACTATCTATATGCTAAATCAAGATTCATCTACGTCCAACAGATGGTCAGCTTCTCATAGCATGCTTCATGCTGTCTTCAAGACCCATCGCTGTTTTCAAGACCCCTGGCTGTATTCAAGACCCCTGACTGTCTTCAAGACCCCTGGCTGTCTTCAAGACCCCTGGCTGTCCTTAAAACCCATAGCTGTTTTCAAGACCCCTGGCTGTCTTCAAGACCCCTGGCTGTCTTCAAGACCCCTGGTTGTCTTCAAGACCCCTGGCTGTCTTCAAGACCCCTGGCTGTCTTCAAGACCCATAGCTGTTTTCAAGACCCCTGGCTGTCTTCAAGACCCCTGGCTGTCTTCAAGACCCCTGGTTGTCTTCAAGACCCCTGGCTGTCTTCAAGACCCCTGGCTGTCTTCAAGACCCCTGGTTGTCTTCAAGACCCCTGGTTGTCTTCAAGACCCCTGGCTGTCTTCAAGACCCCTGGCTGTCTTCAAGACCCCTGGCTGTCTTCAAGACCCATAGCTGTTTTCAAGACCCCTGGCTGTCTTCAAGACCCCTGGCTGTCTTCAAGACCCCTGGCTGTCTTCAAGACCCATAGCTGTTTTCAAGACCCCTGACTGTCTTCAAGACCCCTGGCTGTATTCAAGACCACTGGCTGTTTTCAAGACCCCTGGCTGTATTCAAGACCCCTGGCTGTCTTCAAGACCCCTGGCCGTATTCAAGACCCCTGGCTGTCTTCAAGACCCCTGGCTGTCTTCAAGACCCATAGCTGTTTTCAAGACCCCTGGCTGTCTTCAAGACCACTGGTTGTTTTCAAGACCCCTGACTGTCTTCAAGACCCCTGGCTGTCTTCAAGACCCCTGGCTGTCTTCAAGACCCCTGGCTGTCTTCAAGACCCCTGGCTGTCTTCAAGACCCATAGCTGTTTCCAAGACCCCTGGCTGTCTTCAAGACCCCTGGCTGTCTTCAAGACCCCTGGTTGTCTTCAAGACCCCTGGCTGTCTTCAAGACCCCTGGCTGTCTTCAAGACCCCTGGTTGTCTTCAAGACCCCTGGTTGTCTTCAAGACCCCTGGCTGTCTTCAAGACCCCTGGCTGTCTTCAAGACCCATAGCTGTTTTCAAGACCCCTGACTGTCTTCAAGACCCCTGGCTGTATTCAAGACCACTGGCTGTTTTCAAGACCCCTGGCTGTATTCAAGACCCCTGGCTGTCTTCAAGACCCCTGGCTGTATTCAAGACCCCTGGCTGTCTTCAAGACCCCTGGCTGTCTTCAAGACCCATAGCTGTTTTCAAGACCCCTGGCTGTCTTCAAGACCACTGGTTGTTTTCAAGACCCCTGACTGTCTTCAAGACCCCTGGCTGTATTCAAGACCACTGGCTGTTTTCAAGACCCCTGGCTGTATTCAAGACCCCTGGCTGTCTTCAAGACCCCTGGCTGTATTCAAGACCCCTGGCTGTCTTCAAGACCCCTGGCTGTCTTCAAGACCCATAGCTGTTTTCAAGACCCCTGGCTGTCTTCAAGACCCCTGGCTGTATTCAAGACCACTGGCTGTTTTCAAGACCCCTGGCTGTATTCAAGACCCCTGGCTGTCTTCAAGATCCCTGGCTGTCTTCAAGATCTCTGGTTGTCTTCAAGATCCCTGGCTGTCTTTAAGACCCCTGGTTGTCTTCAAGACCCCTGGTTGTCTTCAAGACCCCTGGTTGTCTTCAAGACACCTGGCTGTCTTCAAGACCCTGGTTGTCTTCAAGATCCCTGGCTGTCTTCAAGACCCCTGGTTGTCTTCAAGATCCCTGGCTGTCTTTAAGACCCCTGGTTGTCTTCAAGACACCTGGCTGTCTTCAAGACCCTGGTTGTCTTCAAGATCCCTGGCTGTCTTCAAGATCCCTGGCTGTCTTCAAGACCCCTGGTTGTCTTCAAGATCCCTGGCTGTCTTCAAGATCCCTGGCTGTCTTTAAGACCCCTGGTTGTCTTCAAGACCCCTGGTTGTCTTCAAGACCCCTGGTTGTCTTCAAGACCCCTGGTTGTCTTCAAGACCCCTGGTTGTCTTCAAGACCCCTGGCTGTCTTCAAGACCCCTGGTTGTCTTCAAGACCCCTGGTTGTCTTCAAGATCCCTGGCTGTCTTCAAGACCCCTGGCTGTCTTCAAGACCCCTGGCTGTCTTCAAGACCCCTGGCTGTCTTCAAGACCCCTGGTTGTCTTCAAGACCCCTGGATGTCTTCAAGACCCCTGGCTGTCTTCAAGACCCCTGGTTGTCTTCAAGACCCTGGTTATCTTCAAGACCCCTGGCTGTCTTCAAGACCCCTGGTTGTCTTCAAGACCCCTGATTGTCTTCAAGACCCCTGGTTGTCTTCAAGACCCCTGGTTGTCTTCAAGAAAGCGCTGGACAGGCACCTAAAATCATTACCTGACCAGCCGGGTTCCTAAGATGGTTTACGTGATGCCGGCAATAATAACATGGTTGATCAGGTCCTGATCCACACGGGGCCTAATCACAATCCAGGCAGCGGGGGCGTTGACCCCCGAAACCCCCTCCAGGAAAACCACGTTATACACGTAGCAACAACACACCTAGCAACACACCTAGCAACAACACACCTAGCAACAACACACCTAGCAACAACACACCTAGCAACAACACACCTAGCAACACACCTAGCAACAACACACCTAGCAACAACACACCTAGCAACGACACACCTAGCAACAACACACCTAGCAACAACACACCTAGCAACACACCTAGCAACGACACACCTAGCAACGACACAACTAGCAACAACACACCTAGCAACAACACACCTAGCAACGACACACCTAGCAACAACACACCTAGCAACAACACACCTAGCAACACACCTTGCAACGACACACCTGGTAACACACCTAGCAACAACACACCTAGCAACAACACACCTAGCAACACACCTAGCAACACACCTAGCAACACACCTAGCAACAACACACCTAGAAACACACCTAGCAACGACACACCTAGCAACAACACACCTAGCAACAACACACCTAGCAACAACACACCTATCAATAACACACCTAGCAACAACACACCTAGCAACAACACACCTAGCAACACACCTAGCAACAACACACCTAGCAACACACCTAGCAATAACACACCTAGCAACAACACACCTAGCAACAACACACCTAGCAACGACACACCTAGCAACACACCTAGCAACACACCTAGCAACAACACACCTAGCAACAACACACCTAGCAATAACACACCTAGCAACAACACACCTAGCAACAACACACCTAGCAACGACACACCTAGCAACACACCTAGCAACAACACACCTAGCAACAACACACCTAGCAACACACCTAGCAAAAACACACCTAGCAACGACAAACCTAGCAACGACACACCTAGCAACGACACACCTAGCAACGACACACCTAGCAACGACACACCTAGCAACGACAAACCTAGCAACGACAAACCTAGCAACGACACACCTAGCAACGACACACCTAGCAACGACACACCTAGCAACAACACACCTAGCAACACACCTAGCAACGACACACCTAGCAGCAACACACCTAGCAACAACACACCTACCAACAACACACCTAGCAACACCTAGCAACAACACACCTAGCAACACACCTAGCAACAACACACCTAGCAATAACACACCTAGCAACAACACACCTAGCAACAACACACCTAGCAACAACACACCTAGCAATAACACACCTAGCAACAACACACCTAGCAACAACACACCTAGCAACAACACACCTAGCAATAACACACCTAGCAACAACACACCTAGCAACAACACACCTAGCAACAACACACCTAGCAACAACACACCTAGCAACAACACACCTAGCAACAACACACCTAGCAACACACCTAGCAACAACACACCTAGCAACACACCTAGCAACGACACACCTAGCAACGACACACCTAGCAACGACACACCTAGCAACGACACACCTAGCAACGACACACCTAGCAACGACACACCTAGCAACGACACACCTAGCAACGACACACCTAGCAACGACACACCTAGCAACGACACATATAGCAACAACACACCTAGCAACGACACACATAGCAACAACACACCTAGCAACAACACACCTAGCAACAACACACCTTGCAACGACACACCTAGCAATGACACTCCTAGCAACGACACACCTAGCAACAACACACCTAGCAACGACACACCTAGCAACAACACACCTAGCAACAACACACCTAGCAACACACCTAGCAACAACACACCTTGCAAAGACACACCTAGCAATGACACTCCTAGCAACGACACACCAAGCAACAACACACCTAGCAACGACACACCTAGCAACAACACACCTAGCAACAACACACCTAGCAACACACCTAGCAACAACACACCTAGCAACAACACACCTAGGAACAACACACCTTGCAACGACACACCTAGCAACGACACACCTAGCAACGACACACCTAGCAACGACACACCTAGCAACAACGCACCTAGCAACGACACACCTAGCAACGACACACCTAGCAACGACACACCTAGCAACACACCTAGCTACAACACACCTAGCAACACACCTAGCAACAACACACCTAGCAACGACACACCTAGCAACACACCTAGCAACAACACACCTAGCAACGACACACCTAGCAACAACACACCTAGCAACGACACACCTAGCAACACACCTAGCAACGAGACACCTAGCAACGACACACCTAGCAAAAACACACCTAGCAAAAACACACCTAGCAACAACACACCTAGCAACAACACACCTAGCAACAACACACCTAGCAACACACCTAGCAACAACACACCTAGCAACAACACACCTAGCTACGACACTCCTAGCAACAACACACCTAGCAACGACACACCTAGCAACAACACACCTAGCAACGACACACCTAGCAACGACACACCTAGCAACAACACACCTAGGAACACACCTAGCAACAACACACCTAGCAATAACACACCTAGCAACACACCTAGCAACGACACACCTAGCAACGACACACCTAGCAACGACACACCTAGCAACAACACACCTAGTAACAACACACCTAGCAATAACACACCTAGCAACAACACACCTAGCAACACTCCTAGCTACAACACACCTAGCAACACACCTAGCAACACACCTAGCAATAACACACCTTGCAACAACACACCTAGCAACACACCTAGCAATAACACACCTAGCAACACACCTAGCAACACACCTCGCAATAACAGATCTCGCAACAACACACCTAGCAACATTCCTAGCTACAACACACCTAGCAACACACCTAGCAACAACACACCTAGCAACAACACACCTAGCAACGACACACCTAGCAACGACACACCTAGCAACGACACACCAAGCAACAACACACCTAGCAACGACACACCTAGCAACGACACACCTAGCAACGACACACATAGCAACAAAACACCTAGCAACAACACACCTAGCAACAACACACCTAGCAACACACCAAGCAACAACACACCTAGCAACACACCTTGCAACGACACACCTAGCAACGACACACCTAGCAACACACCTAGCAATAACACACCTAGCAACAACACACCTAGCAACAACACACCTAGCAATGACACACCTAGCAACACACCTAGCCACAACACACCTAGCAACACACCTAGCAACAACACACCTAGCAACAACACACCTAGCAACAACACACCTAGCAACACACTTCGCAACAACACACCTAGCAACATTCCTAGCTACAACACACCTAGCAACACACCTAGCAACAACACACCTAGCAACAACACACCTAGCAACGACACACCTAGCAACGACACACCTTGCAACGACACAACTAGCAACGACATACCTAGCAATGACACTCCTAGCAACGACACACCTAGCAACGACACACCTAGCAACGACACACCTAGCAACAACACACCTAGCAACAACACACCTAGCAACACACCTAGCAACAACACACCTAGCAAAAACACACCTAGCAACAACACACATAGCAACAACACACCTATCAACACACCTTGCAACGACACACCTAGCAACGACACACCTAGCAACACACCTAGCAACAACACACCTATCAACAACACACCTAGCAACAACACACCTAGCAACACACCTAGCCACAACACACCTAGCAACACACCTAGCAACGACACACCTAGCAACACACCTAGCAACACACCTAGCAACAACACACCTAGGAACAACACACCTAGCAACGACACACCTAGCAACAACACACCTAGCGACACACCTAGCAACAACACACCTAGCAACAACACACCTAGCAACACACCTAGCAACACACCTAGCAACGACACACCTAGCAACACACCTAGCAACACACCTAGCAACAACACACCTAGCAACAACACACCTAGCAACGACACACCTAGCAACAACACACCTAGCGACACACCTAGCAACGACACACCTAGCAACAACACACCTAGCAACAACACACCTAGCAACAACACACCTAGCAACACCTAGCAACGACACACCTAGCAACAACACACCTAGCAACGACACACCTAGCAACGACACACCTAGCAACAACACACCTAGCAACGACACACCTAGCAACGACACACCTAGCAACAACACACCTAGCAACACACCAAGCAACAACACACCTAGCAATAACACACCTTGCAACACACCTAGCAACGACACTCCTAGCAACGACACACCTAGCAACAACACACCTAGCAACAACACACCTAGTAACAACACACCTAGCAATAACACACCTAGCAACAACACACCTAGTAACACTCCTAGCTGCAGCACACCTAGCAACACACCTAGCAATAACACACCTAGCAACAACACACCTAGCAATAACACACCTAGCAACAACACACCTAGCAACACACCTAGCAATAACACACCTAGCAACACACCTAGCAACAACACACCTCGCAATAACACACCTAGCAACAACACACCTAGAAACACACCTAGCAACACACCTAGCAACACTCCTATCAACAACACACATAGCAACATACCTAGCAACAACACACCTAGCAATCACACACCTAGCAACAACACACCTAGCAACACACCTAGCAACAACACACCTAGCAATAACACACCTAGCAACAACACACCTAGCAATAACACACATAGCAACAACAAACCTAGCAACGACACACCTAGCAACACACTTAGCAAAGACACACCAAGCAACAACACACCTAGCAACACACCTAGCAACAACACACCTAGCAACAACACACCTAGCAACGACACACCTAGAAACACACCTAGCAACAACACACCTAGCAATAACACACCTAGCAACACACCTAGCAACAACACACCTAGCAATAACACACCTAGCAACAACACACCTAGCAACAACACACCTAGCAACAACACACCTAGCAACAACACATCTAGCAACAACACACCTAGCAACACACCTAGCAACACACCTAGCAACAGCACACCTAGCAACAACACACCTAGCAACAACACACCTAGCAACAACACACCTAGCAACACACCTAGCAATAACACACCTAGCAACAACACACCTAGCAACAACACACCTAGCAATAACACACCTACCAATAACACACACACACACAGTCAGCCAGCAGACGTGGGTCACAAGGCTCCGAGATTTAGTGGTTTTTAAGGCGTGCAACAACTGTTAGCAGTAATCAGCGGTAGTGACAACGTCAGTGAACAATCCTACGAGTGATAACCAGAGTTATTAGTTAAAAAAAGTCGAGAGGAAGCCTGAAATCTTTAATATTTCAAAGTGTCAAACCGTTAGTGGATAGTAGGCTTCTCTTGCTACACAGATTCAAATATACAAAGATTCAAGTGAGTGTGGAAGCGGGTGTTCAAGAATTTCGAGAGATTGGATAACAAGTGAATTGTGGGGCATCATACAGTGAGAGTGAAATAATTAATAAGCAAAAGCAGAAAGGAAAAATATAATATATAACAAGGGAAAGTGGCATTTAGGCCTGCTGAATCAGTGACGTCACAACAGTTGTCTGACATTACATATAAAGTGTAACACCGAATGTGAAGTGTATTCCAATATAAGTGAAGTGTACTCTGTCATAAGTGACACTGAGGGACGCGGGATGCCTGAGCATATACGGTTATAAAGATCACAGGTGAAGAATTTTCAAAATAGTGATAGAAGACTACGTCATCAGCATCTGGCAACTTGTCATCGCATACTGCCAGCTTAAGTATACTCACCTGTTGGGGTTGTTTTTGGGGGGTCCTGAATCCTGCCTTGAGTCACTGTTAGATACTGGTCACTCACTCCTGCAAGCTATTACCAGAATTAGAGCAGGAATAGCATAGATAAGGTGAAGATAGGGTTGACTAGCGAGGAGCAGCATAGCGAGGGGAAGCCTAGTGAGGGTCAGACACTCCTAGAAGCTCAGACAAGATAAATTTTACAACCTAATTACTTGTGTTTTATAAGTAGAAGTGATAAGTGCTAGAATCACTGTTGGCAGTTTTTAGAATTTACTGGTATCTACCGGTATTTATTAGCAGTATGAATACTTAGAAGTGGGGGCACGCACACACACACACACACACACACACACACACACACACACACACACTCACACACACACACACATACACATACACATACACACATACACACATACACATACACACACACACACACACACATACACACACATACACACAAACACATACACACAGGCACACACAGTTACCACACAGGAACAAGCACTTGTGTTGTAGTACACACGCAAACACACACAACACAGGATTTCACCGCCCTGAGAACTGGACCATCTGAACCTTTCTCCTCCCTCTTTCTGCACTGGGTGGACTTATCTCTACCTCCTCACTCTATTACCTATATCTCTCTACCTATCTCTCTCTCTCTCTATTCCCTCTCCCATCTTTCCCTCCAACATCTCTACCTCTAACACCTCCCCCACATCTCTCCTCTAACATCTGTCCCCTCCCATTATCTCTCCCCTCCTTTTCTCCCATCCTCCCCTCTCCCCTGCAGCCTCTCCCCCGCTCCATCTCCCTCCTTTCCCCCTTCTCCCTATTTGCCTTCCTTTCTCCCTCCCTCCCTCCCTCCCCTCTCTCTCTCTCTCTCTCTCTCTCTCTCTCTCTCTCTCTGTTTCTCTCGCTCTCTCTCTCACTCTCTTGCTCTCCCTCTTGCCTCTCCTTGCCTCTCTCCTTGCCTCTCTCTCTTGCCTTCCTCTTGCTCTCCTCTTGCCCCCTCTCTGCCTCTGCTCTCTACTCTCTCTTGCTCTCTTGCCTCTCTCTTGCTGTCTCTCTCTTGCCTCCCTGCCTCCCCTTGCCTCTCTCTTGCCTCCCTGCCTCCTCTGCCCCTGCCTCTCCTCTCTGCCTCTCTCTCTGCCTCTCTGCCTCTTGCTCTCTCTCTTGCTCTCTCTCTTGCCTCTTGCTCTCTCCCTTTGCCTCTCTGCCTCTCTCCCTTTGCCTCTCCCTTGCCTTCCTCGCTCTTGCCTCTCCCTCTGCCTCCCTGCCTCCCTCTTGCCTCTCTCCTCTGCCCCTCTTGCCTCTGCCTCTCCCTGCCTCTCCTTTGCCTCTCCTGCCTCCTGCCTCTCTCCCGCCTCTCCCTCTTGCCTCTCCTGCCTCTCTCTTGCCTCTCCTCTTGCCTCTGCCTCTGCCTCTCCTTGCCTCTCTCTCTTGCCCCTTGCCTCTTGCCTCTCTGCCTTCTCTCCTTTGCTCTCTCCCCTGCTCTCCCTTTGCCTCTCCCTGCTCTCTCCTCTCTCTGCCTCTCCTTGCCTCTCTCCCTTGCCTCCCTCCTGCCTCTCTCCTCTTGCCCCTCTCTCCCTCCTTGCCTCTTGCCTCTTGCCTCTCCTCCTCTTGCCTCCTTTGCCTCGCCTCTGCTCTCCCTCTTGGGTCATCCTCCCTCCTGCTCTCTCCTCCTGCCTCTCTCTGCCTCTCTCTGCTCTCTCCTCTTGCTCTCTCTGCTCCTCTGCCTTCCTCCCTCTTGCCTCTCTCTGCTCCTCCCGCCTCTTTCTCTGCTCTCTCTGCTCTCTCTTCTGTTTCTCGTCCCCATTTTCCCTTCTAACTCTCCCCTCTCCTACTCTTAAAAAAAAAAAAAAAAAAAAAAAAAAAAAAAAAAAAAAAAAAAAAAAAAAAAAAAAAAAAAAAAAATGGTGGGGACTCGCAGGACCCAAGGATCAGATGAGAATGGTTCGGGTAGGGAGGAGTGGATGGAGGAGCAGTGGAAAAGGATGGAACAAGAGTGGGAGAGAAAATTAGGAGAGCTTTCTGAAAAAATGGAGAAAGAGCTCTCTGTGAAATTGGAAAGGTGGTTGGAGAAGGAGACAAAGAATTGGGAGGCACAAGTCGAAACTGCAGTAGCCAAGATAAGGGTCCTAGAAGTTGAGATAAATAGGCTGGAGCGAGTTACAGGGGCAGTGACCAGAGAAGACACAGCATATGAAGCTGCGAGGCTGAACAAGAAGGAAGGAATTATGAATTATGCTAAGGCCACATCAATCTGCCAAGGAGGACCAAGGAGTGAAAGGGAAGATCAACTGGTTGCAGATGGAGAGGGTGATAGGTCGAATGCTGAGGCACAACAAGGCTATCAAGAGCCACTGGAAAAATCAAGGGAGAAACTGACCACACACAGGCAGGATCCAGAGCCACAGAGGGTGAGGCAATGCGAGGAAGAAAGGGCAAAATCAGTGTTTATCCATGGGCTCCAGGAGAGAGAGGAAAGGACACACACTGAAAGGAAGCAGGAAGAAAGGAAGGAGATTGAGAAAATCATAACAGAAATAGGTGAAGAGAGGGACGAGATTGTAAATTTTCAGAGAATAGGGGGGTACTCGAAGGTGAGAAACCGACCAATCAAGCTGATTCTCAGGACGGAAACAGTGCGGAACAGGATCCTCCAAGAGAAACCACGATTGAAATACTCGGAAGAGTACAAGAGGGTGTTCCTAGACAGAGACAGAACAAAATCAGAACGACAGCAGCTGAGGGAGAGGACAAAAAAGCGAAAGGAGCTAGGAAAAGAGACAAGGAGGGAACCAGCAGAGGTCAGTCAGAGCAGGACAGAACAGCAAGGGCAAGCACACACACAACTACTCTCAGAACCACACAACCTATCACACCATCCCAACACACCCTACAATCCATACCCACAGCCTCCACCCAACACCAAGCTATAGAACCCCACAGTATGCCACCAGGTCTCCCACCCTCACAGGCCCCCCAAACCACAGTGTTGGAAAGGAAACTGAAGGTATGGTACACAAACGCTGATGGAATAACAAATAAGTGGGAGGAGTGGCAAGAAAGAGTCAAAGAAGCATCACCGGACATCATAGCTCTCACAGAAACCAAGCTTACAGGTATGATAACAGATGCCATCTTTCCAACGGGATACCAAATCCTGAGGAAAGACAGAGGGAACAGGGGGGGTGGAGGAGTGGCGTTGCTGATCAAAAATCGCTGGAATTTTGATGAGCTGGAGAGAGAAGATAGCGGTGAAGAAAGTGATTACATAGTGGGAACACTTCACTCTGGAGGTCCCAAGGTGGTAATAGCAGTGATGTATAACCCACCACAGAACAGCAGGAGGCCAAGGCAAGAGTACGACGAGAGCAATAGAGCGATGGTTGACACACTGGCTAGAGTGGCCAGAAGAGCTCATGCATGCAGGGCAAAGCTCCTGATCATGGGTGACTTTAACCACAAGGAGATAGATTGGGAGAACTTGGACCCACATGGGGGCCAAGATACTTGGAGGGCTAAGATGATGGAGGTGGTACTGGAGAACTTCATGTACCAACACGTAAGGGACACTACAAGAGAGAGAGGAGAGGATGAACCAGCAAGGCTGGACTTAGTATTCACCTTCAGTAGTGCAGATATCGAGGACATCACATATGAAAGACCCCTTGGGGCCAGTGACCATGTGGTTGTAAGCTTCGAATACACAGTAGAGCTACAAGTGGAGGGAGAAGCAGGAAGGCCAGGACGAATGAAGCCAAACTACAAGAAAGGGGACTACACAGGAATGAGGAACTACCTGAACGGGGTTCAGTGGGACAGAGAACTGGCAGGGAAACCAGTTAATGAGATGATGGAATATGTAGCAATAAAATGCAAGGAGGCTGAGGAGAGGTTTGTACCCAAGGGTAACAGGAGTAATGAAAAAGCCAGGATGAGCCCATGGTTTACCCAAAGGTGCAGGGAGGCAAAAACCAAGTGTGCTAGGGAATGGAAGAAATATAGAAGGCAAAGGACCCAGGAGAATAAGGAGAACAGTCGTAGAGCCAGAAATGAATATGCACAGATAAGAAGGGAGGCCCAAAGACAATATGAAAATGACATAGCAGCGAAAGCCAAATCTGACCCGAAACTGTTGTACAGCCACATCAGGAGGAAAACAACAGTCAAGGACCAGGTAATCAGGCTAAGGAAGGAAGGAGGAGAGACAACAGGAAATGACCGGGAAGTATGTGAAGAACTCAACAAGAGATTCAAAGAAGTGTTCACAGAGGAGACAGAAGGGACTCCAGAAAGACGGAGAGGTGGGGCACACCACCAAGTGCTGGACACAGTGCACACAACCGAGGAAGAAGTGAAGAGGCTTCTGAGTGAGCTAGATACCTCAAAGGCAATGGGGCCAGATAACATCTCCCCATGGGTATTGAGAGAGGGAGCAGAGGCGCTATGTGTACCCCTAACAACAATATTCAATACATCTATCGAAACAGGGAGATTGCCTGAGGCATGGAAGACAGCAAATGTAGTCCCAATCTTTAAAAAAGGAGACAGACATGAAGCATTAAACTACAGACCAGTGTCACTGACATGTATAGTATGCAAAATCATGGAGAAGATTATCAGGAGAAGAGTGGTGGAACACCTAGAAAGGAATGATCTCATCAACAGCAGCCAGCATGGTTTCAGGGACGGGAAATCCTGTGTCACAAACCTACTGGAGTTCTATGACATGGTGACAGCAGTAAGACAAGAGAGAGAGGGGTGGGTGGATTGCATTTTCTTGGACTGCAAGAAGGCGTTTGACACAGTTCCACACAAGAGATTGGTGCAAAAACTGGAGGACCAAGCAGGGATAACAGGGAAGGCACTACAATGGATCAGGGAATACTTGTCAGGAAGACAGCAGCGAGTCATGGTACGTGGCGAGGTGTCAGAGTGGGCACCTGTGACCAGCGGGGTCCCGCAGGGGTCAGTCCTAGGACCAGTGCTGTTTCTGGTATTTGTGAACGACATGACGGAAGGAATAGACTCTGAGGTGTCCCTGTTTGCAGATGACGTGAAGTTGATGAGAAGAATACACTCGATCGAAGACCAGGCAGAACTACAAAGGGATCTGGACAGGCTGCAGAACTGGTCCAGCAATTGGCTCCTGGAGTTCAATCCCACCAAGTGCAAAGTCATGAAGATTGGGGAAGGGCAAAGAAGGCCGCAGACGGAGTACAGTCTAGGGGGTCAGAGACTACAAACCTCACTCAAGGAAAAAGATCTTGGGGTGAGTATAACACCAGGCACATCTCCTGAAGCGCACATCAACCAAATAACTGCTGCAGCATATGGGCGCCTAGCAAACCTCAGAACAGCATTCCGACATCTTAATAAGGAATCGTTCAGGACCCTGTACACCGTATACGTTAGGCCCATATTGGAGTATGCGGCACCAGTTTGGAACCCACACCTAGCCAAGCACGTAAAGAAACTAGAGAAAGTGCAAAGGTTTGCAACAAGACTAGTCCCAGAGCTAAGAGGTATGTCCTACGAGGAGAGGTTAAGGGAAATCAACCTGACGACACTGGAGGACAGGAGAGATAGGGGGGACATGATAACGACATACAAAATACTGAGAGGAATTGACAAGGTGGACAAAAACAGGATGTTCCAGAGATTGGACACAGTAACAAGGGGACACAGTTGGAAGCTAAAGACACAGATGAATCACAGGGATGTTAGGAAGTATTTCTTCAGCCACAGAGTAGTCAGTAAGTGGAATAGTTTGGGAAGCGATGTAGTGGAGGCAGGATCCATACATAGCTTTAAGCAGAGGTACGATAAAGCTCACGGCTCAGGGAGAGTGACCTAGTAGCGATCAGTGAAGAGGCGGGGCCAGGAGCTCGGACTCGACCCCCGCAACCTCAACTAGGTGAGTAACTAGGTGAGTACACCTAGCAACAACACACCTAGCAACAACACACCTAGCAATAACACACCTAGCAATAACACACCTAGCAACAACACACCTAGCAACAACACACCTAGCAACAACACACCCAGCAACACACCTAGCAACAACACACCTAGGAACACACCTAGCAACGACTCACCTAGCAACAACACACCTAGCAACTCACCTAGCAACACACCTAGCAACAACACACCTAGCAATAACACACCTGGCAATAACACACCTAGCAACAACACACCTAGCAACAACACACCTAGCAACAACACCCCTAGCAACACACCTAGGAACAACACACCTAGGAACAACACACCTAGCAACAACACACCTAGCAACAACACACCTAGCAATAACACACCTAGCAACAACACACATAGCAACAACACACCTAGCAACACACCTAGCAATAACACACCTAGCAACAACACACCTAGCAACAACACACCTAGCAACACACCTAGCAACAACACACCTAGCAACAACACACCTAGCAACACACCTAGCAACAACACACCTAACAATAACACACCTAACAATAACACACCTACCAATAACACACCTAGCAACAACACACCTAGCAATAACACACCTAGCAACAACACACCTAGCAACAACACACCCAGCAACACACCTAGCAACAACACACCTAGCAACACACCTAGCAACGACACGCCTAGCAACGACACACCTAGCAACGACACACCTAGCAACAACACAGCTAGCAACGACACACCTAGCAACGACCCACCTAGCAACGACACACCTAGCAACAACACACCTAGCAACAACATACCTAGCAACAACACACCTAGCAACAACACACCTAGCAACGACACACCTAGCAATAACACACCTGCAACACACCTAGCAATAACACACCTAGCAACAACTCACCAAGCAACAACACACCTAGCAACAACACCCCTAGCAACACACCTAGGAACAACACACCTAGGAACAACACACCTAGCAACAACACACCTAGCAACAACACACCTAGCAACAACACACCTAGCAATAACACACCTAGCAACAACACACATAGCAACAAAACACCTAGCAACACACCTAGCAATAACACACCTAGCAACAACACACCTAGCAATAACACACCTAGAAACAACACACCTAGCAACAACACACCTAGCAACAACACACCTAGCAACAACACACCTAGCAGCAACACACCTAGCAACACACCTAGCAACGACACACCTAGCAACAACACAGCTAGCAACAACACACCTAGCAACGACCCACCTAGCAACGACACACCTAGCAACGACACACCTAGCAACGACACACCTAGCAACGACACACCTAGCAACGACACACCTAGCAACGACACACCTAGCAACACACCTAGCAACAACACACCTAGCAGCAACACACCTAGCAACAACGCACCTAGCAACGACACACCTAGCAACGACACACCTAGCAACGACACACCTAGCAACGACACACCTAGCAACGACACACCTAGCAACGACACACCTAGCAACGACACACCTAGCAACGACACACCTAGCAACAACACACCTAGCAACAACACACCTAGCAACACACCTAGCAACAACACACCTAGCAACAACACACCTAGCAACAACACACCTAGCAACAACGCACCTAGCAACACACCTAGCAACACACCTAGCAACACACCTAGCAACGACACACCTAGCAACGATACACCTAGCAACAACACACCTAGCAACACACCTAGCAACAACACACCTAGCAATAACACACCTAGCAACGACACACCTAGCAACAACACACCTAGCAACACACCTAGCAACACACCTAGCAACACACCTAGCAACAACACACCTAGCAACGACACACCTAGCAACGACACACCTAGCAACGACACACCTAGCAACGACACACCAAGAAACACACCTAGCAACAACACACCTAGCAACGACACACCTAGCAACACACCTAGCAACAACACACCTAGCAACGACACACCTAGCAACACACCTAGCAACAACACACCTAGCAACGACACACCAAGAAACACACCTAGCAATGACACACATAGCAACGACACACCTAGCAACAACACACCTAGCAACACACCTAGCAACAACACACCTAGCAACAACACACCTAGCAACGACACACCTAGCAACGACACACCTAGCAACGACACACCTAGCAACAACACACCTAGCAACAACACACCTAGCAACGACACACCTAGCAACGACACACCTAGCAACACACCTAGCAACAACACACCTAGCAACGACACACCTAGCAACAACACACCTAGCAACAACACACCTAGCAACAACACACCTAGCAACACACCTAGCAACAACACACCTAGCAACAACACACCTAGCAACGACACACCTAGCAATAACGCACCTAGCAACGACACACCTAGCAACGACACACCTAGCAACACATCTAGCAACAACACACCTAGCAACACACCTAGCAACGACACACCTAGCAATAACGCACCTAGCAACAACACACCTAGCAACGACACACCTAGCAACAACACACCTAGCAACAACACACCTAGCAACAACACACCTAGCAACGACACACCTAGCAACAACACACCTAGCAACGACACACCTAGCAACAACACACCTAGCAACAACACACCTAGCAACGACACACCTAGCAACACACCTAGCAACAACACACCTAGCAATAACACACCTAGCAACAACACACCTAGCAACGACACACCTAGCAACAACACACCTAGCAACAACACACCTAGCAACAACACACCTAGCAACAACACACCTAGCAACGACACACCTAGCAATAACGCACCTAGCAACGACACACCTAGCAATAACGCACCTAGCAACAACACACCTAGCAACGACACACCTAGCAACGACACACCTAGCAACGACACACCTAGCAACGACACACCTAGCAACACACCTAGCAACAACACACCTAGCATTGAACCACCTAGCAACAACACACCTAGCAACGACACACCTAGCAACGACACACCTAGCAACGACACACCTAGCAACAATACACCTAGCAGCAACACACCTAGCAACAACACACCTAGCAACAACACACCTAGCAACAACACACCTATGTTACAAAAAACGCGATTCTAAAAGCTTAGAGATCTCCAGGTAATACTAGAAAGGACTGCCCTTCTAGCATCCAGCCTGTTACTGTGTTTTCGTAACAAGTAGTCAGTATCCTTGTCCAATTATCCATTAAAATTCAATATGATTCAATAGTGCTTCAGGATTACAACTGGTAGGCTACTAACTAGAGAAATTAAAATTTAATAAATTTATTAAGTCTAGAGGTATATTATCAAATTAAATTAATCACAGCAATCAAAATAAAATCAATCTCTCGAGTTCAATATTATTGTGCTGAAAGCACATATCACATTTATAATTCTTAAGTACCGTCTGGCACATTAACATTTAATAAGATATTACAAATATGTACAAGTAAGTGTGTATGTGTGTAAGTGCTCTAAGTAGTTCACTATGTCTCACGACTCGACTCAAGAAATCGTAATGACACGATTGCAAATAAACCATACCCCCGGCCGGGATTGAACCCGCGGTCATAGAGTCTCAAAACTCCAGCCCGTCACGTTAGCCACTAGACCAGCTAGCCACAATAAGATTCATCCAACTAGGTATATTTCTACACCATAGGAAAGTTAGCACAGGCACCTCTGTGACTCTATGACCGCGGGTTCAATCCCGGCCGGGGGTATGGTTTATTTGCAATCGTGTCATTACGATTTCTTGAGTCATGTTGACGGCAGTGAAGGGACTTGAGCTAGAGTTCGTCACGGCCACGCTAGCTGGAGATTCGTCTGTAAAAACTTGCATTTGTGGTCACAGAGGTGCCTGTGCTAACCTTCCTATGGTGTAGAAATATACCTAGTTGGATGAATCTTATTGTGGCTAGCTGGTCTAGTGGCTAACGCGACGGGCTGGAGTTTTGAGACTCTATGACCGCGGGTTCAATCCCGGCCTGGGGTATGGTTTTCTCACGACTCGACTAGACTTAAACAAGTGACTGACAAAGTCCTCAAATAAACTAACTTCTTGACCGACTGGCAACCAGAACAGTCTGCTTGAACAATGAAAAGAATGCTAAGCCCAATAGCCATATAACAAGCGACTGCGACACAATCAGGATCAAGGAGATAATATAACGACACTAAGTAGGGACCATCAGCAGATCCTCCACAAAAGTTACGAAACTCCCATACTACTGAATCTAAGTTCAGCATAGAAAAAACCCTGACTGTGACAATACACAGAAACCAGTACAAAATTAGGTCAGAAGCTATAGCTCAGGACCTGAGATGTTCAGAGTGTCTAAGCGACACACAACCTCAGTACAACGTCGAAAATCACTAAGTCTATACAATGTTCTGTGAACAGAGTTCTACAGAACTAACAAGAATAATGAGACAGACAATCTGTCCAACCACCAAGAGAGTCTAGAGCAGACTGAATACTTCACGAGAGGTGAGGATACCCCCCCTCGATTACGTGATAGCCCCGTGGACAGCACAGCTCAGAAGCCGGCAGTATAACGAGCAACAAGCGATAATTACAGTAGTTTGACAATCAAGACTTGAACTGAGCGCATATTATGTACATCCTAACAACATAAGCTACGTCAAATAACAATATAAGGCAATACATTTGCGATTTAGCTATTATCGCAAATATAAGCAATATAAAATTATATGAAAAGGTAATATACATTATATATATACATAATCATTGTAACCCATTCAGGGGTTGCAACAATCAGTGAAAAGTATTCGAGGTGGTCAGTCCCTCAGCCTGGAGAAGAGTTCAGTTTCATGGTTTGGAACAAGGTGGTCAGTCCCTCAGCCTGGAGAAGAGTCCAGCTCCATGGTCTGGAACAAGGTGGTCAGTCCCTCAGCCTGGAGAAGAGTTCAGCTCCATGGTCTGGAACAAGGTAGTCAGTCCCTCAGCCTGTAGAAGAGTCCAGCTCCATGGTCTGGAACAAGGTAGTCAGTCCCTCAGCCTGGAGAACAGTTCAGCTCCATGGTCTGGAATAAGGAAGTCAGTCCCTCAGCCTGGAGAAGAGTTCAGCTCCATGGTCTGGAACAAGGTAGTCAGTCCCTCAGCCTGGAGAAGAGTTCAGCTCCATGGTCTGGAACAAGGCAGTCAGTCCCTCGGCCTGGAGAAGAGTTCAGCTCCATGGTCTGGAACAAGGCAGTCAGTCCTTCGGCCTGGAGAAGAGTCCAGCTCCATGGTTTGGAACAAGGCAGTAAGTCCCTCAGCCTGGAGAAGAGTCCAGCTCCATGGTCTGGAACAAGGTAGTCAGTCCCTCAGCCTGTAGAAGAGTCCAGCTCCATGGTCTGGAACAAGGTAGTCAGTCCCTCAGCCTGTAGAAGAGTCCAGCTCCATGGTCTGGAACAAGGTAGTCAGTCCCTCAGCCTGGAGAAGAGTCCAGCTCCATGGTCTGGAACAAGGTAGTCAGTCCCTCAGCCTGTAGAAGAGTTCAGCTCCATGGTCTGGAACAAGGTAGTCAGTCCCTCAGCCTGGAGAAGAGTCCAGCTCCATGGTCTGGAACAAGGCAGTCAGTCCCTCGGCCTGGAGAAGAGTCCAGCTCCATGGTCTGGAACAAGGCAGTCAGTCCCTCAGCCTGGAGAAGAGTTCAGCTTCATGGTCTGGAACAAGGTAGTCAGTCCCTCAGCCTGTAGAAGAGTCCAGCTCCATGGTCTGGAACAAGGTAGTCAGTCCCTCAGCCTGTATAAGAGTCCAGCTCCATGGTCTGGAACAAGGCAGTCAGTCCCTCAGCCTGTATAAGAGTCCAGCTCCATGGTCTGGAACAAGGCAGTCAGTCCCTCAGCCTGGAGAAGAGTTCAGCTCCATGGTCTGGAACAAGGCAGTCAGTCCCTCAGCCTGTAGAAGAGTCCAGCTCCATGGTCTGGAACAAGGTAGTCAGTCCCTCAGCCTGGAGAAGAGTCCAGCTCCATGGTCTGGAACAAGGCAGTCAGTCCCTCGGCCTGGAGAAGAGTCCAGCTCCATGGTCTGGAACAAGGCAGTCAGTCCCTCAGCCTGGAGAAGAGTTCAGCTCCATGGTCTGGAACAAGGCAGTCAGTCCCTCAGCCTGGAGAAGAGTTCAGCTCCCTGGAGATACCCAACTGTTGTACATGTGTCTTAATCTTCATCTTTGTATTTTACATTATTTTCAACAGTTACAAGGTGTTGCTGAGTTTTGCCTGGCAGACCACTGGAAAATATACCACCAGAGCCTGGATCAAGACCGGTCTCTGGAAGTAGACTCTCCAACCTCATCAAAGGTACATCAATGGTATCTAACCCAGCCCAAGAACCCTTGTTAGAACCAAGCACACCGTGTTTCCAGGAAACACGGAATGTGGATATTTATCAGTTCCATGCGAGACCAACCACTCAGATATCAGAGGTTAATGTCTGCCTGAAGTCATTCCAGCAACTGATCTCTGGATTTGATATTATCCAATGCCTCAGTAGTCATCCAAGGTTCAACTCCTCGTTTAATCCTAACCTTTTTAACTGGTGCAATATTATCAAGAATGACAGAGATCATGGTTCTGAAGTTAGGATGGAAGAATTACCAATATATTGATGTATTTTATGGTGCCTGGAATTCCACTGGAACGAATTAATTCCATTCCAATTAATTTAAATGAGGAAAATTGACTCTGCACACGAGCATATCCAGATACGAGCCAGGTCACGGAAAGGATTAAATTCGTTAGTGGAGGTTCCGCTGTACATGGTCCTGAAGGTTTCCCAGACATTATTTACCTCTTTACGACTTCTTCTCAAACATAGGATCTAATCTCGCCAATAAAATCCCACATACCAATGCCCATGCCGGGGACTACCTAGATGGGAATTTCCCTAATTCCTTCTATCTTGCACCAACTGAGCCCACGGAAGTCATTGAGATCATAAAGTCACTTAAAAACAACTCATGGAATCTGTCTAATGTCCCACCATTACTGTACAAGCGAGCGGCCCATGTCCTTTCGCATGCTATTTCATTACTTTTTAACAAGTCACTTGAAACTAGCACCTTCCCGAAACTACTCAAGATGGCAAGGGTTACACCAGTACATAAAGGTGGTGACCCTACAGACTTAAACAACTATAGGCCAATATCTAACTTACCATTGCTATCCAAAATCTTTGAGAAACTCGTGCACAGGGGACTGTATTCATTTATAACGGCTCAAAACATACTCAACCCCTGCCAATTTGGATTCAGGAAAAATAAAAGCACTAATGATGCAATCATAAAAATGCTAGATCTGCTTTACACAGCATTGGAAAATAAGGAATATCCACTAGGAATTTTTATTGACCTAAGAAAAGCTTTTGACACAGTAGACCACGACATCCTACTCCACAAACTTGACCATTACGGTATAAGAGGCCATGCGCTTGCTTATTTCAAATCTTACCTTACTAATAGGTATCAGTATGTCACCATTAAAGACACAGCATCAGCAACACGGCCACTTGATACTGGAGTTCCGCAGGGAAGTGTCCTTGGCCCCCTGCTCTTCCTCATATACATCAATGACCTTCCAAACGTATCCCAACACCTGAAACCCATTCTCTTTGCTGATGACACGACTTATGTCATCTCTCACCCTAATCTTGCCACCCTCAACACCACTGTGAATGAGGAGCTGATTAAAATATCGACTTGGATGACAGCCAATAAACTTACGCTTAACACTGACAAAACCTACTATATTATGTTTGGTAGCAGAGCAGGAGATGCACAAATTAACATTAAGATCGACAACACTCTAATTACTAGACATAATGAGGGCAAATTCCTAGGCCTATACCTTGACAACAACCTGAATTTCAGCACCCATATCCAACACATAACCAAAAAAGTATCCAAAACGGTTGGGATCCTCTCCAAGATACGATACTACGTGCCGCAAAATGCCCTTCTCACACTATACCACTCACTTATTTATCCATACCTCACCTATGCTATTTGTGCTTGGGGATCAACTGCAGCAACACACCTAAAGCCAATAATAACCCAACAAAAAGCTGCAGTAAGAATAATCACTAAATCCCATCCCTGGCAACACCCCCCCACTCTTCATAGATCTAAACTTACTCCCAGTTCAGTACATCCACACTTACTACTGTGCAATCTACATCTACAGGGCCTTAAACTCTAATATCAACCTTGACCTAAAACGCTTTCTTGATAGTTGTGACAGAACCCACAGGCATAACACCAGACGCAAACATCTCTACGACATTCCCCGTGTCCGACTAAACCTTTACAAAAATTCAATGTATGTCAAAGGCCCTAAAATCTGGAATACCCTACCTAAGAACTCTAGAACTGCAGACACATTCATCACCTTCAAAACTACCATTAGAAAACATCTTATCTCCCTGATACACCCCGTCAACTACACGAATGCCACCTGGTGGTTCACACTTACACTCACTCATTTGACCATAAACAGAAATATTAATCTCAATCTTAAAATAATGAATCCTGTGATACTCCAATACTGAAAGTATATACTGTGCCAAAACAAAAGCATTCACATTGCTAAACTCACAAACTAGTATTTAGTCACTTAGCCATAATACCAACTTACCTCATAATTTGTAATATTTTAAAATAATGAATTAAATTAAGTCTGCCCGAAATGCCTAGCCATGCTAGGCGTTCTAGTGGTACACTCTGTAATGCCTAGCCATGCTAGGTGTTCTAGTGGTACACTCTGTAATCATTATTTAACTACATGTAAACCACACAACAACCAAATTCTGTAAATTCAACATTGTAATCTTTATAGAGAATAAACTTTGAATGTAACTTGATAATGCAGTATAATCACAGCTAGATAGTTATTCATGTTTCTTTACTCTAGATTCTAATTGATCTCGTTTTTGTTCTCCTGTGTAGGCCTATTCAACTGCCTCCTAGCATACATAAGGGGGATTACCAATAGACCCCTCGCTGTCTTCAAGCAGGCACTGGACAAGCATCTAAAGTCAGTAACTGACCAGCTGGGCTGTGGTTCATACGTCGTTTTATGTGTGGCCAACAGTAACAACCTGGTTGATCAGGCCCTGATCCACCATGAGGGTTCCAGGGACGTTGATCCCCAGAACCCTCTCCACATATACTTCATATGTTCTGGTGTTGACAACAGATATCCAGGTCACCCAGTTATACGAACATAAGGATGGAGGAACACTGCAGAAGGCCTACTGGCCCATACAAGGCAGGTCCTTATGCGCAGTTCAGGACAAGACATCAGTTGTTTTCCCAAGAAGCGATCATGGGTAGGACGGAAATCCCTTCTCAAGTGAGAAGGGGTAGATTTGAGAGGGACCTGACCTCTCAGTCATGACCTTTCTACTAGTGAACTGCATCATACCTTCTGGCAGTAAGCCTCCATACTGTTACTTCAACCTCACATTGTTCCAGACTATGGAACATAATTCTTCTCCAGGCTGAGGGACTGACCACCTTGTTCCAGACTATGGAACATAACTCTTCTCCAGGCTGACGGACTGACCACCTTGTTTCAGACTATGGAACATAACTCTTCTCCAGGCTGACGGACTGACCACCTTGTTCCAGACTATGGAACATAACTCTTCTCCAGGCTGAGGGACTGACCACCTTGTTCCAGACTATGGAACATAACTCTTCTCCAGGCTGAGGGACTGACCACCTTGTTTCAGACTATGGAACATAACTCTTCTCCAGGCTGAGGGACTGACCACCTTGCTCCAGACTATGGAACATAACTCTACTCCAGGCTGAGGAACTGACCACCTTGTTTCAGACTATGGAACATAACTTTTCTCCAGGCTGAGGGACTGACCACCTTGTTCCAGACTATGGAACATAACTCTTCTCCAGGCTGAGGGACTGACCACCTTGTTTCAGACTATGGAACATAACTCTTCTCCAGGCTGAGGGACTGACCACCTTGTTCCAGACTATGGAACATAACTCTTCTCCAGGCTGAGGGACTGACCACCTTGTTTCAGACTATGGAACATAACTCTTCTCCAGGCTGAGGGACTGACCACCTTGTTTCAGACTATGGAACATAACTCTTCTCCAGGCTGAGGGACTGACCACCTTGTTTCAGACTATGGAACATAACTCTTCTCCAGGCTGAGGGACTGACCACCTTGCTCCAGACTATGGAACATAACTCTTCTCCAGGCTGAGCGACTGACAACCTTGCTCCAGACTATGGAACATAACTCTTCTCCAGGCTGAGGGAGTGACCACCTTGTTCCAGACTATGGAACATAACTCTTCTCCAGGCTGAGGGACTGACCACCTTGTTCCAGACTATGGAACATAACTCTTCTCCAGGCTGAGGGACTGACCACCTTGTTTCAGACTATGGAACATAACTCTTCTCCAGGCTGAGGGACTGACCACCTTGCTCCAGACTATGGAACATAACTCTTCTCCAGGCTGAGGGACTGACCTCCTTGTTCCAGACTATGGAACATAACTCTTCCCCAGGCTCAGCGACTGACCACCTTGTTTCAGACTATGGAACATAACTCTTCTCCAGGCTGACGGAGTGACCACCTTGTTCCAGACTATGGAACATAACTCTTCTCCAGGCTGAGGGACTGACCACCTTGTTTCAGACTATGGAACATAACTCTTCCCAGGCTGAGGGACTGACCACCTTGTTCCAGACTATGGAACATAACTCTTCTCCAGGCTGAGGGACTGACCTCCTTGTTCCAGACTATGGAACATAACTCTTCTCCAGGCTGAGGGACTGACCACCTTGCTCCAGACTATGGAACATAACTCTTCTCCAGGCTGACGGACTGACCACCTTGTTCCAGACTATGGAACATAACTCTTCTCCAGGCTGAGGGACTGACCACCTTGTTTCAGACTATGGAACATAACTCTTCTCCAGGCTGAGGGACTGACCACCTTGCTCCAGACTATGGAACATAACTCTTCTCCAGGCTGAGGGACTGACCTCCTTGTTCCAAGCTATGGAACATAACTCTTCTCCAGGCTGAGGGACTGACCTCCTTGTTCCAGACTATGGAACATAACTCTTCTCCAGGCCGAGGGACTGACCTCCTTGTTCCAGACTATGGAACATAACTCTTCTCCAGGCTGAGGGACTGACCACCTTGTTTCAGACTATGAAACATAACTTCTCCAGGCTGAGGGACTGACCTCCTTGTTCCAGACTATGGAATATAACTCTTCTCCAGGCTGAGTGACTGACCACCTTGTTTCAGGCTATGGAACATAACTCTTCTCCAGGCTGAGGGATTGACCACCTTGTTTCAGACTATGGAACATAACTCTTCTCCAGGCTGAGGGACTGACCTTCTTGTTCCAGACTATGGAACATAACTCTTCTCCAGGCTGAAGGACTGACCACCTTGTTTCAGACTATGGAACATAACTTCTCCAGGCTGAGGGACTGACCTCCTTGTTCCAGACTATGGAACATAACTCTTCTCCAGGCTGAGGGACTGACCACCTTGTTCCAGACTATGGAACATAACTCTTCTTCAGGCTGAGGGATTGACCACCTTGTTCCAGACTATGGAACATAACTCTTCTCCAGGCTGAGGGACTGACCACCTTGTTCCAGACTATGGAACATAACTCTTCTTCAGGCTGAGGGATTGACCACCTTGTTCCAGACTATGGAACATAACTCTTCTCCAGGCTGAGGGACTGACCACCTTGTTTCAGACTATGGAACATAACTCTTCTCCAGGCTGAGGGACTGACCACCTTGTTTCAGACTATGGAACATAACTTCTCAAGGCTGAGGGACTGACCACCTTGTTCCAGAGTATGAAACGTAACTCTTTTGCTGGCTGAGACAATGACCTCCTTAAAACTACGCCATCAAAGCTGGACTGATGATATCGTCTTCACATCTCTACTGCTTCTGCTAACTCTTCTGAACTCGACTGAAAAAGCCTGCTGTGTAGACGCTTCGTAATTCAGACATTTAACTGTTGTAAATAAGTCTTACCAGGGCAGTAGGCAGTTGGTGGATCTAGTCTCAGGCAGCAACACAATCTTAAGATCATTGTTACGCAACTTGGGTGTTGGGTTCTAATCTAACATTAGCACATACCTCACAAACCCTCATGTCTGCTTCTTACCAGACCTGCTATGTTCTAACCTTTCCTCTATCATCAATCTGCTATCTAACCGGTATTTAGACATGGGTATTGGAGAGGCTTTTCCTGATAACTCCCGTTGTTCCTGTGCACCTAGCAGTAAGTAGGTACCTGGGTGTTAAGTGGACTGGTGTGGGTCACATCCTGGGTGTTAGTGGACTGGTGTGGGTCACAAACTGGGTGTTAGTGGACTGGTGTGTGTCACATCCTGGGTGTTAGTGTGCTGGTGAGTGTCACATCCTGGGTGTTAGTGGACTGGTGTGGGTCACATCCTGGGTGTTAGTGGACTGGGGTGTGGGTCGCATCCTGGGTGTTAATGGACTGGTGTGGGTCACATCCTGGGTGTTAGTGGACTGGTGTGGGTCACATCCTGGGTGTTAGTGGACTGGTGTGGGTCACATCCTGGGTGTTAGTGGACTGGTGTGTGTCACATCCTGGGTGTTAGTGGGCTGGTGAGTGTCACATCCTGGGTATTAGTGGACTGGTGTGGGTCACATCCTGGGTGTTAGTGGACTGGTGTGGGTCACATGCTGGGTGTTAGTGGACTGGTGTGGGTCACATCCTGGGTGTTAGTGGACTGGTGTGGGTCACATCCTGGGTGTTAGTGGACTGGTGTGGGTCACATCCTGGGTGTTAGTGGACTGGTGTGTGTCACATCCTGGGTGTTAGTGGACTGGTGTGTGTCACATCCTGGGTGTTAGTGGGCTGGTGTGTGTCACATCCTGGGTGTTAGTGGGCTGGTGTGTGTCACATCCTGGGTGTTAGTGGGCTGGTGTGTGTCACATCCTGGGTGTTAGTGGACTGGTGTGGGTCACATCCTGGGTGTTAGTGGACTGGTGTGGGTCACATCCTGGGTGTTAGTGGACTGGTGTGGGTCACATCCTGGGTGTTAGTGGACTGGTGTGGGTCACATCCTGGGTGTTAGTGGACTGGTGTGGGTCACATCCTGGGTGTTAGTGGACTGGTGTGGGTCACATCCTGGGTGTTAGTGGACTGGTGTGGGTCACATCCTGGGTGTTAGTGGACTGGTGTGGGTCACATCCTGGGTGTTAGTGGACTGGTGTGGGTCACATCCTGGGTGTTAGTGGACTGGTGTGGGTCACATCCTGGGTGTTAGTGGACTGGTGTGGGTCACATCCTGGGTGTTAGTGGACTGGTGTGGGTCACATCCTGGGTGTTAGTGGACTGGTGTGGGTCACATCCTGGGTGTTAGTGGTCTGGTGTGGGTCACATCCTGGGTGTTAGTGGACTGGTGTGGGTCACATCCTGGGCGTTAGTGGACTGATGTGGATCACATCCTGGGTGTTAGTGGTCTTGTGAGGGTCACATCCTGGGTGTTAGTGGTCTGGTGTGGGTCACATCCTGGGTGTTAGTGGACTGGTGTGGGTCACATCCTGGGTGTTAGTGGACTGGTGTGGGTCACATCCTGGGTGTTAGTGGACTGGTGTGGGTCACATCCTGGGTGTTAGTGGACTGGTGTGGGTCACATCCTGGGCGTTAGTGGACTGGTGTGGGTCACATCCTGGGTGTTAGTGGACTGGTGTGGGTCACATCCTGGGTGTTAGTGGACTGGTGTGGGTCACATCCTGGGTGTTAGTGGACTGGTGTGGGTCACATCCTGGGTGTTAGTGGACTGGTGTGGGTCACATCCTGGGTGTTAGTGGACTGGTGTGGGTCACATCATAGGTGTTAGTGGACTGGTGTGGGTCACATCCTGGGTGTTAGTGGACTGGTGTGGGTCACATCCTGGGTGTTAGTGGACTGGTGTGGGTCACATCCTGGGTGTTAGTGGACTGGTGTGGGTCACATCCTGGGTGTTAGTGGACTGGTGTGTGTCACTTCCTGGGTGTTAGTGGACTGGTGTGTGTCACATCCTGGATGTTAGTGGACTGGTGAGGGTCACATACTGGGTGTTAGTGGACTGGTGTGTGTCACATCCTGGATGTTAGTGGTCTGGTGAGGGGTCACATCCTGGGTGTTAATGGACTGGTGAGGGTCACATCCTGGGTGTTAGTGGACTGGTGAGGGTCACATCCTTGGACAAAACTGACAATTTGCGGGAAATGCTCAGCATAACAAGTGACTTTCTAGGAATAGTAGGTATACATTGTATATGTATACCTTGTACATGTATACCCTGTGCATGTATACCTTGTACATGTATACCCTGTACATGTATACCTTGTACATGTATACCTTGTACATGTATACCCTGTACATGTATACCTTGTACATGTATACCTTGTACATGTATACCTTGTACATGTATACTTGTACATGTATACCTTGTACATGTATACCTTGTACATGTATACATGTACATGTATACCTTGTATATGTATACCTTGTACATGTATACCTTTAACATGTGTACCTTGTACATGTATACCATATGCATGTATACCATGTATATTTATATCTTGTACATCTATACCATGTACATGTATACATTGTACATGTATACCTTGTACATGTATACCTTGTACATGTATACCCTTGTACATGTAGACCTTGTACATGTATACCTTGTACATGTATACCTTGTACATGTATACCTTGTACATGTATACCTTGTACATGTATACCTTGTACATGTATACCTTGTACATGTATACCTTGTACATGTATACATTGTACATGTATACCTTGTACATGTATACCTTGTACATGTATACATTGTACATGTATACCTTGTACATGTATACATTGTACATGTATACATTGTACATGTATACATTGTACATGTATACATTGTACATGTATACATTGTACATGTATACATTGTACATGTATACATTGTACATGTATACATTGTACATGTATACCCTGTACATGTATACATTGTACATGTATACATTGTACATGTATACATTGTACATGTATACATTGTACATGTATACATTGTACATGTATACATTGTACATGTATACATTGTACATGTATACATTGTACATGTATACATTGTACATGTATACCCTGTACATGTATACCTTGTACATGTATACCTTGTACATGTATACCTTGTACATGTATACCTTGTACATGTATACCCTGTACATGTATACCCTGTACATGTATACATTGTACATGTATACATTGTACATGTATACATTGTACATGTATACCCTGTACATGTATACATTGTACATGTATACCCTGTACATGTATACATTGTACATGTATACATTGTACATGTATACATTGTACATGTATACCCTGTACATGTATACCCTGTACATGTATACCTTGTACATGTATACCCTGTACATGTATACCCTGTACATGTATACCTTGTACATGTATACCCTGTACATGTATACCTTGTACATGTATACCCTGTACATGTATACCTTGTGCATGTATACCCTGTACATGTATACCTTGTACATGTATACCCTGTACATGTATACCTTGTACATGTATACCCTGTACATGTGTACCTTGTGCATGTATACCTTGTACATGTATACCCTGTACATGTATACATTGTACATGTATACCCTGTACATGTATACCCTGTACATGTATACCCTGTACATGTATACATTGTACATGTATACATTGTACATGTATACATTGTACATGTATACCCTGTACATGTATACCCTCTGCTTGTATACCTTGTACATGTATACCTTGTACATGTATACCTTGTACATGTATACATGTACATGTATACCTTGTACATGTATACCTTGTACATGTATACATGTATACCCTGTACATGTATACCCTGTACATGTATACCCTGTACATGTATACATTGTACATGTATACATTGTACATGTATACATTGTACATGTATACCCTGTACATGTATACATTGTACATGTATACATTGTACATGTATACATTGTACATGTATACCCTGTACATGTATACCCTGTACATGTATACATTGTACATGTATACATTGTACATGTATACCCTGTACATGTATACATTGTACATGTATACCTTGTACATGTATACCTTGTACATGTATACACTGTACATGTATACCTTGTACATGTATACCCTGTACATGTATACCTTGTACATGTATACCTTGTACATGTATACCTTGTACATGTATACCTTGTACATGTATACCCTGTACATGTACACCTTGTACATGTATACCTTGTACATGTATACGTTGTACATGTATACCTTGTACATGTATACCCTATACATGTATACCTTGTACATGTATACCTTGTACATGTATACCCTGTACATGTATACCTTGTACATGTATACCCTGTACATGTATACCTTGTACATGTATACCCTGTACATGTATACCTTGTACATGTATACCCTGTACATGTATACCCTGTATATGTATACCTTGTGCATGTATTCCCTGTATATGTATACCTTGTACATGTATACCCTGTACATGTATACCTTGTACATGTATACCTTGTACATGTATACCTTGTACATGTATACCTTGTACATGTATAACTTGTACATGTATACCTTGTACATGTATAACTTGTACATGTATACCTTGTACATGTATACCTTGTAAATGTATACCTTGTAAATGTATACCTTGAACATGTATAACTTGTACATGTATACCTTGTACATGTATACCCTGTACATGTATACCCTGTACATGTATACCTTGTACATGTATACCCTGTACATGGATACCTTGTACATGTATACCCTGTACATGGATACCTTGTACATGTATACCTTGAACATGTATAACTTGTACATGTATACCTTGTACATGCATACCTTGTACATGTATACCTTGTACATGTATACATACTGGTGTATAATGTATACATACTGGTGTATAATGTATACATATTGGTGTATAATGTATACATATTGGTGTATAATGTATACATACTGGTGTATAATGTATACATACTGGTGTATAATGTGTACATACTGGTGTATAAGGTATACATACTGGTGTATAATGTATACATACTGGTGTATAAGGTATACATACTGGTGTATAATGTATACATACTGGTGTATAAGGTATACATACTGGTGAATAATGTATACATACTGGTGTATGTATACATACTGGTGTATAATGTATACATACTGGTGTATAATGTATACATACTGGTGTATAATGTATACATACTGGTGTATAATGTATACATACTGGTGTATGTATACATACTGGTGTATAATGTATACATACTGGTGTATAATGTATACATACTGGTGTATAATGTATACATACTGGTGTATAATGTATACATACTGGTGTATAATGTATACATACTCTTGTATAATGTATACATACTGGTGTATAATGTATACATACTGGTGTATAATATATACATACTGGTGTATAATGTATACATATTGGTGTATAATGTATACATACTGGTGTATAATGTATACATACTGGTGTATAATGTATACATACTGGTGTATTATGTATACATATTGGTGTATAATGTATACATACTGGTGTATAATGTATACATACTGGTGTATAATGTATACATACTGGTGTATAATGTATACATATTGATGTATGGTTTGTGGTTATGTATATTATTGTTGGGTCTAGTTACAATACTGACACCACATGTACTCAGATAGATATATATATATAGATAGATAGATAGATAGATAGATAGATAGATAGATAGATAGAGAGAGAGAGAGAGAGAGAGAGAGAGAGAGAGGTGGTCTTCTACGCACTAATTAAGTTAAGGTCATTAGGTGCCTCATTATAACTGCTCCAGAAACATCAAACATAACTCTGCCAGTGACCGTGGTGCCTGTGTCTCAAACTTGTGGTGTCAGGGCCAAGAACTTGGCACAACTATGCCATACTCTGTAAATGGTGCAAGGAGGCCCGAAACGTGGTCACATCTGGCACTGCTAACTTGTCGTGGTGCCAGAGTTAACTGTACACAACTGACCTGTTTGGGTCAACAACTTGGCAATACTAATATAACCTCCTATGTCCTTGAGTGACCTTGCTGATAACTAACATTGTTGACTTAAAACACAGTACACACACACACACACACACACACACACACACACACACACACACACACACACTGACGAAACTGGAGGACAGGAGGATCAAGGGAGACATACATGATACAACTTATACAGACCATAGTTGACACCTATGACATACTACTATATAGAAAGTACCTTGTTAAGCTGAGCATTTCCCGCAAATTATGTCAGTTTTGTCCCAGCATGTGACCCACACCAGTCCACTAACACCCAGGATGCTACCCACACCAGTCCACTAACACCCAGGATGTGACCTTCACCAGTCCATTAACATCCAGGATGTGACCCACACCAGCCCACTAACACCCAGGATGTGATCCACACCAGTCCACTAACACCCAGGATGTGACAAACACCAGTCCACTAACACCCAGGATGTGACCCACACCAGTCCACTAACACCCAGGATGTGACCCACACCAGTCCACTAACACCCAGGATGCTACCCACACCAGTCTACTAACACCCAGGATGTGACCCACACCAGTCCACTAACACCCAGGATGTGACCTTCACCAGTCCATTAACATCCAGGATGTGACCCACACCAGCCCACTAACACCCAGGATGTGACAAACACCAGTCCACTAACACCCAGGATGTGACAAACACCAGTCCACTAATATCCAGGATATGACCCACATCAGTCCACTAACACCCAGGATGTGTCCCACACCAGTCCACTAACACCCAGGATGTGACCCACACCAGTCCACTAACACCCAGGATGTGACCCACACCAGTCCACTAACACCCAGGATGTGACAAACACCAGTCCACTAACACCCAGGATGTGACCCACACCAGTCCACTAACACCCAGGATGTGACCCACACCAGTCCACTAACACCCAGGATGTGACCCATACCAGTCCACTAACACCCAGGATGTGACCCACACCAGTCCACTAACACCCAGGATGTGACCCACACCAGTCCACTAACACCCAGGATGTGACCCACACCAGTCCACTAACACCCAGGATGTGACCCATACCAGTCCACTAACACCCAGGATGTGACCCACACCAGCCCACTAACACTCAGGATGTGACCCACACCAGTCCACTAACACCCAGGATGTGACCCACACCAGTCCACTAACACTCAAAATGTAACCCACACCAGTCCACTAACCCCCAGGATGTGACCCATACCAGTCCACTAACACCCAGGATGTGACCCATACCAGTCCACTAACACCCAGGATGTGACCCATACCAGTCCACTAACACCCAGGTACCCATTTACTGATGGATGAACATAGACAAGAGGTGTAAAGAAACACACCCAATGCTTCTACCCTGGCTGGGAATCGATCCAAGACCCTTGCCGTGTGAAGCGAGCGCTTTAGCCACCAGGCCAGTGTTTACTACTACTGATACTCTGGGCCTTGTGTATTGAGAAGTTAATATCCATCCACTTTTCCAGTTATTCATTCTGCACGTATCTGACACATAACTTCACCCTGGTCGTACTCGTCAGACGCTTTTGTCAACATTAGTCCAGACAACTAATTCTTCTTTTTTCATCTTTCAGTCAATGGGGCTCTGGAAGCGCAAGGTGCTCTGGAAGAACATGGTGCTCTGGAAGACCATGGGGCTCTGGAAGAGCATGGTGCCCTGGAAGACCATGGGGCTCTGGAAGTGCAAGGTGCTCTGGAAGGACATGGTGCTCTGGAAGAGCATGGTGCCCTGGAAGAGCAAGGTGCTCTGGAAGAACATGGTGCTCTGGAAGAGCATGGTGCCCTGGAAGACCATGGGGCTCTGGAAGAGCATGGTGCCCTGGAAGGGCAAGATGCTCTGGAAGACCATGGTGCTCTGGAAGAACATGGTGCTCTGGAAGACCATGGTGATCTGGAAGAGCATGGTGCCCTGGAAGACCATGGGGCTCTGAAAGTGCAAGGTGCTCTGGAAGGATATGGTGCTCTGGAAGGGCAAGATGCTCTGGAAGAGCATGGTACTCTGGGAGAGCATGGTACTCTGGGAGAGCATGGTACTCTGGGAGAGCATGGTACTCGGGAAGAGCATGGTACTCTGGGAGAGCATGGTACTCTGGGAGAGCATGGTACTCGGGAAGAGCATGGTGCTCTGGAATGCATCATAATGATTTAGCAGCGACCTGCCCTACACCCATGCTGCCTCGGACTGTGCAACTGTTGCAGTTCCATGTGAATGGCAGTATTGCTTCTTAGAACCCGTTCAGAAAATCTGATGGACTATAGTTTATTTCAGTTGTTTTTCTGTCACCTTAAGGAAGTGGAGACAATATCGGTTTTCAGTGACTGTGGGAGGACACCTGTGTCTAGGCTCCTCCTCCATAACAAAGATTCAAGATAGTGGTTTCTTACAGTCTTTAAGGAATATAGAATTAGATGAACTTGGGTCCTGGAGTACAGTGAATGAGCCGTCCATGGCTTCCTCACGTGGCTGGGTTGGTAGCGCACTCAGCTCACACACTGAGGTCTGGAATTCGAATCCCCAGTACGGCTGGAACACACCAGGGTGTGTTTCCATAAGACAACTGCTGTCTATGTTCACCCATCAGTATAAAATAGGTCCCTGGCTGTTAGTGGACTGGTGTGGGTCGCATCCTGGGACAAAACTGACCTAATATGCGGGAAATGCTCAGAATAACAAAGGACTTTCTGTATAATAGTATGTCTTTGATGTCAGCTATGGTCTGTATAATTTGTACATGTACTGGTAGAAATAAAGATTATTATTATTGTTGTTATTATTATTATTATTATTATTATTATTATTATTATTATTATTATTATCAGCTGAGAGAACTACAACAGCTGTTGTGGCACTGTTAACAGTGTTTCTGAGTCTCGTTCACGAAAAGTTCACTGAGAAGTTTGACCTGTGGACTGATCAGTTGTTCACTCTACACAAAATCTTTCAGATGTTCCACCTTACCTTGAACACTATTGAAGGCTTTATTCTCAAACTTTAGCTTCATGTCGTTCCAGACCATGAAGCTGGACTCTTCTCCAGGCTGAGGGACTGACCACCTTGTTCCAGACAATAGAACTGTACTCTTCTCTAGGCTGAGGGACTGACCACCTTCTTCCAGACAATGGAGATGAACTCTTCTCCAGGCTGAGAGACTGACCATCTTCTTCCAAGCAATGGAGCTGGACTCTTCTCCAGACTGAGGGGCTGACCACCTTGTTCCAGACAATGGAGCTGGACTCTTTTCCAAGCTGAGGGACTGACCACCTTCTTCCAGACCATGAAGCTGGACTCTTCTCCAGACTGAGAGACTGACTACCTTGTTCCAGACAATGAAGCTGAGCTCTTCTCCAGACTGGGAGACTGACCACCTTCTTCCAGACCATGAAGCTGGACTCTTCTCCAGACTGAGGGACTGACCACCTTGTTCCAGACCATGAAGCTGAACTCTTCTCCACACTGAGGGACTGACCACCCTGTTCCAGACCATGGACCTTAAGTCTTCTCCAGGCTGAGGGACTGACCACTTAAAATTCCACTTCTCCAAGGTATGGACTGATTACATCTTCACTTCGCTGCTACACCTGACTGAAGAAGCCAGCTATGTAGGCGAAACATTACAAGAATAAGGATACCTAACTGTTGCACATGCGACTGAGGTCACAATAACACTGTCTCCAGTACTTCGAATATCTTTAACTTCATTCATGGGTCTAAGATGCTGCTCTCTCTTTCCAGGACTCTGTGATGCCATCACTGTTCTGCTCTATGGTCTCTATTTCTCTAAGCAGCTTCCTCTCGTACTTGAGAGAGAAAGTTACCTTTCAGGAGTTAGAGTGAGAACGTACCTTCTCTCTCTCTCTCTCTCTCTCTCTCTCTGTTGAACAGAGAGAGAAGTGTACCCCGGGTATTACAACTATGGTACAGCAAGTGAACCCCAGGCGTTACAACCATGGTACAGTGTACCCCAGGTGTTACAACCATGGTACAGTGTTCCCCAGGTGTTACAACCATGGTACAATGTACCCCAGGTGTTACAACCATGGTACATTGTACTCCAGGTGTTACAACCATGGTACAGTGTACCCCAGGTGTTACAACCATTGTACAACGTACCCCAGGTGTTACAACCATTGTACAACGTACCCCAGGTGTTACAACCATGGTACAGTGTACCCCAGGTGTTACAACCATGGTACAGTGTTCCCCAGGTGCTACAACCATCGTACAATGTACCCCAGGTATTACAACCATGGTACAGTGTACCCCAGGTGTTACAACCATGGTACAGTGTTCCCCAGGTGCTACAACCATGGTACAGTGTACCCCAGGTGTTACAACCATGGTACAATGTAGCCCAGGTGTTACAGCCATGGTACAGTGTACCCCAGGTGTTACAACCATGGTACAATGTACCCCAGGTGTTACAACCATGGTACAGTGTACCCCAGGTGTTACAACCATGGTACAGTGTACCCCAGGTGTTACAGCCATGGTACAGTGTACCCCAGGTGTTACAACCATGGCACAGTGTACCCCAGGTGTTACAACCATGGCACAGTGTGTTCCGTGGGTTCAGTAACGTGGACTGGGTAAAGGATACTCACATAGGCAATAATGGAGTATAATTAATGTGGAATACATGGGAAGCGCCCAGCCTGACCTACGTCTCCATTCCCTATCTTTTGACTGACTCACAAATGATGCCTAGGGGTGAGCTGCGCTCAAAACACGCTAAGGGCAGCTGTAACAGTGAATAGCAAGTGATTCACACAGACGGTTGGTAGCGAGTCACTACTACTGACACTGGTAACTGGTTACTGGTACTACTGAGAGCTCGGCGACGCTAATGTGTGTCGTCCCGACATACAGCTAATACAAACTAGAGATGACAGGCTTACGGCTTGGGCTGATCCTATACAATGTCAAACTACATAACAATTGAACGCTATAACATACATAAGGAGAATCTCGGAATGGAAGCCTACGTAACTTGAGTGAACATTAAAATGGTATAAAATACCGACAGGTTGTTTGGTAAGACACATATGCATCAGTTAGGTATCTTTATTTCGAAATGTTTCGCCTATACAGAAGGCTTCTTCAGTCGAGTACAGAAAAGTTGATAGAAGCAGAAGATACTTGAAGACGATGTAATCAGTCCATCACCCTTGTAGTTTTGAGGTGGTCAGTCCCTCAGTCTGGAGAAGAGTATTGTTCCATAGTCTGAAACAATACTCGACTGAAGAAGCCTACTGTGTAAGCGAAACATTTCGAAATAAAGATACCTAACTGTTGCATATGTGTCTTACCTAACAACGTACGTAACTTCCTGTAATGTGTTACAAGGTATGTAATAGCACAACTCATAAAATGAGATTCAACACTGGGATTACACAACAGAAGTCGTAAAAAAAAAAATTGATCGATCGATCTGCATTCATGTGATCTACAGACTCTGAGGAAGAATATGTACAAAGAAAGAAGTGTTTAACAGAAAGGCAGACTTGGTGCACTCAAATCTATACTGTTAAATGTCAGAATTCAGAGAGAACGTGAACACACACACACAAAATTCTTGAATATTAATAAGTTGATACTGTAATTATTCATCTATACAGGTTATTTACATTTAGCCTCAACTCGGTTAGGGTGAGATTGACATATGCAGAATGGGTGTCATCTCTGGGAGGATCAAACTCTGCTGCACTGGCTAACTCATGCTGTATTTGAGGCGAATCTGAATTGGTAGTTACAAATGATACTTGAGGATTTCTCAATACCTGTCGTGTACGTAGGGAATAACGACATTCGGGTTGATCATCTGGCTGAGTACCAGAGGTAGAGAGTACAGGATCAGGAGGATTGTCAGAGTCTGTCACATTAGTCTGAGTTGGAACATCATTATCATCACATAATACCTTTATGTGATCTAAATGCGATTCTTTATACTGACCGGTACTAATTTCTCTAACCTTATACTTATTGCCATTGATATGTTCAACTAGTTGTTACAACCATGGTACAGTGTACCCCAGGTGTTACAACCATGGTACAGTGTACCCCAGGTGTTACAACCATGGTACAGTGTACCCCAGGTGTTACAACCATGGTACAGTGTACCCCAGGTGTTACAACCATGGTACAGTGTACCCCAGGTGTTACAACCATGGTACAGTGTACCCCAGGTGTTACAACCATGGTACAGTGTACCCCAGGTGTTACAACCATGGTACAGTGTATCCCAGGTGTTACAACCATGGTACAGTGTACCCCAGGTGTTACAACCATGGTACAGTGTACCCTAGGTGTTACAACCATGGTACAGTGTACCCAAGGTGTTACAAACATGGTACAGTGTACCCAAGGTGTTACATCCATGGTACAGTGTACCCCAGGTGTTACAACCATGGTACAGTGTACCCCAGGTGTTACAACCATGGTACAGTGTACCCTAGGTGTTACAACCATGGTACAGTGTACCCCAGGTGTTACAACCATGGTACAGTGTACCCCAGGTGTTACAACCACGGTACAGTGTATCCCAGGTGTTACAATCATGGCACAGTGTACCCATGGTGTTACAACCATGGTACAGTGTACCCAAGGTGTTACAAACATAGTACAGTGTACCCAAGGTGTTACAACCATGGTACAGTGTACCCCAGGTGTTACAACCATGGTACAGTGTACCCCAGGTGTTACAACCATGGTACAGTGTACCCAAGGTGTTACAACCATGGTACAGTGTACCCCAGGTGTTACAACCATGGTACAGTGTACCCCAGGTGTTACAACCATGGTACAGTGTACCTCAGGTGTTACAACCATGGTACAGTGTACCCAAGGTGTTGCAACCATGGTACAGTGTACCCCAGGTGTTACAACCATGGTACAGTGTACCCCAGGTGTTACAACCATGGTACAGTGTACCCCAGGTGTTACAACCATGGTACAGTGTATCACATATTTTACAACCATGGCACAGTGTACCCATGGTGTTACAACCATGGTACAATGTATCCCAGGGGTTACTACCATAGTACAGTGTATCCCACGTGTTACAACCATGGTACAGTGTACCCCAGGTGTTACAACCATGGCACAGTGTACCCATGGTGTTACTACCATGGTACAGTGTATCCCAGGTGTTACAACCATGGCACAGTGTACCCTAGGTGTTACAACCAAGGTACAGTGTACCCAAGGTATTACAACCATGGTACAGTGTACCCCAGGTGTTACTACCACAGTACAGTGTACCCCAGGTGTTACAACCATGGTACAGTGTATTCCAGGTGTTACAACCATGGCACAGTGCACCCATGGTGTTACTACCATGGTACAGTGTATCCCAGGTGTTACAACCATGGCACAGTGTACCCAAGGTGTTACAACCATGGTACAGTGTACTCCAGGTGTTACTACCATAGTACAGTGTACCCCAGGTGTTACAAGCATGGTACAGTGTATCCCATTGTTTCAACCATGGCACAGTGTACCCATGGTGTTACTACCATGGTACAGTGTATCCCAGGTGTTACAACCATAGCACAGTGTACCCTAGGTGTTACTGCCATGGTACAGTGTACCCAAGGTGTTACAATCATGGTACAGTGTACCCAAGGTGTTACAACCATGGTACAGTGTATCCCAGGTGTTACTACCATAGTACAGTGTATCCCACGTGTTACAACCATGGTACAGTGTACCCCAGGTGTTACAACCATGGCACAGTGTACCCATGGTGTTACTACCATGGTACAGTGTATCCCAGGTGTTACAACCATGGCACAGTGTACCCCAGGTGTTACTACCATAGTACAGTGTACCCCAGGTGTTACAACCATGGTACAGTGTATCCCATTGTTACAACCATGGCACAGTGTACCCATGCTGTTACTACCATGGTACAGTGTATCCCAGGTGTTACAACCATGGCACAGTGTACCCTAGGTGTTACTACCATGGTACAGTGTAAACCAGGTGTTACAGCCATGGTACAGTGTACCCTAGGTGTTACTACCATGGTACAGTGTACACCAGGTGTTACAACCATGGTACAGTGTACACCAGGTGTTACAACCATGGTACAGTGTACCCCAGGTGTTACAACCATGGTACAGTGTACCCCAGGTGTTACAACCATGGTACAGTGTACACCAGGTGTTACAACCATGGTACAGTGTACCCCAGGTGTTACAACCATGGTACAGTGTACCCCAGGTGTTACAACCATTGTACAGTATACACCAGGTGTTACAACCAAGGTACAGTGTACCCCTGGTGTTACAACCATGGTACATTGTACCCCAGGTGTTACAACCATGGTACAGTGTACTCCAGGTGTTACAACCATGGTACAGTGTACACCAGGTGTTACAACCATGGTACAGTGTACCCCAGGTGTTACAATTATGGTACACAGCTTCTCACAGATAACATTCCTAGACATAGTTGATGGTACCACTCCTGGCGTGGTGATAAGCTGATTGTACTGCACGTACAGTACAGTACTTGTTACATGTACACTAAGTACAGTACTTGTTACATGTACACTAAGTACAGTACTTGTTACATGTACACTAAGTACAGTACTTGCTGCAGGTACACTAGGTACAGTACTTGTTGCAGGTACACTACAGTACTTGTTGCAGGTACACTACAGTACTTGTTGCAGGTACACTACAGTACTTGTTGCAGGTACACTACAGTACTTGTTGCAGGTACACTAAGTACAGTACTTGTTGCAGAGACAGTAAAATACTTACCTTGTTACATATACGGCAAGTACAGTACTCGTTGCAGATACATGTTAAGTACAGTGCTTGTTGCAGGTACAGTAAGTACAGTACTTATTGCAGGTACACTAAGTACAGTACTTGTTGCAGGTACACTAAGTACAGTACTTGTTGCAGGCACACTAAGTACAGTACTTGTTGCAGGTACACTAAGTACAGTACTTGTTGCAGGTACACTAAGTACAGTGCTTGTTGCAGGTACAGTAAGTACAGTACTTATTGCAGATACACTAAGTACAGCACTTGTTGCAGGTTCACTAAGTACAGTACTTGTTGCAGGTACACTAAGTACAGTACTTGTTGCAGGTACACTAAGTACAGTACTTGTTGCAGGTACACTAAATACAGTACTTGTTGCAGGTACACTAAGTACAGTACAGGTACACTAAGTACAGTACTTGTTGCAGGTACACTAAGTACAGTACTTGTTGCAGGTACACTAAGTACAGTACTTGTTGCAGGTACAGTACTTGTTGCAGGTACACTAAGTACAGTACTTGTTGCAGGTACACTAAGTACAGTACTTGTTGCAGTACTTGTTGCAGGTACACTAAGGTACAGTACTTGTTGCAGGTACACTAAGTACAGTACTTGTTGCTTGTTGCAGGTACACTAAGTACAGTACTTGTTGCAGGTACACTAAGTACAGTACTTGTTGCAGGTACACTAAGTACAGTACTTGTTGCAGGTACACTAAGTACAGTACTTGTTGCAGGTACACTAAGTACAGTACTTGTTGCAGGTACACTAAGTACAGTACTTGTTGCAGGTACACTGCAGTACTTGTTGCAGGTACACTAAGTACAGTACTTGTTGCAGGTACACTAAGTACAGTACTTGTTGCAGGTACACTGCAGTACTTGTTGCAGGTACACTAGGTACAGTACTTGTTGCAGTTACACTAAGTACAGTACTTGTTGCAGGTACACTGCAGTACTTGTTGCAGGTACACTAAGTACAGTACTTGTTGCAGGTACACTAAGTACAGTACTTGTTGCAGGTACACTAAGTACAGTACTTGTTGCAGGTACACTGCAGTACTTGTTGCAGGTACACTAAGTACAGTACTTGTTGCAGGTACACTAGGTACAGTACTTGTTGCAGGTACACTAAGTACAGTACTTGTTGCAGGTACACTAGGTACAGTACTTGTTGCAGGTACACTAGGTACAGTACTTGTTGCAGGTACACTAAGTACAGTGCTTGTTGCAGGTACACTAAGTACAGTACTTGTTGCAGGTACACTAAGTACAGTGCTTGTTGCAGGTACACTAAGTACAGTACTTGTTGCAGGTACACTGCAGTACTTGTTGCAGGTACACTAAGTACAGTACTTGTTGCAGGTACACTAAGTACAGTGCTTGTTGCAGGTACACTAAGTACAGTACTTGTTGCAGGTACACTAAGTACAGTACTTGTTGCAGGTACACTAAGTACAGTACTTGTTGCAGGTACACTAAGTACAGTACTTGTTGCAGGTACACTAAGAACAGTACTTGTTGCAGGTACACTAAATACAGTACTTGTTGCAGGTACACTAGGTACAGTACTTGTTGCAGGTACACTAAGTACAGTACTTGTTGCAGGTACACTGCAGTACTTGTTGCAGGTACACTAAGGACAGTACTTGTTGCAGGTACACTAAGTACAGTACTTGTTGCAGGTACACTAAGTACAGTACTTGTTGCAGGTACACTACAGTACTTGTTGCAGGTACACTGCAGTACTTGTTGCAGGTACACTAAGTACAGTACTTGTGGCAGGTACACTAAGTACAGTACTTGTTACATGTACACTAAGTACAGTACTTGTTTCATGTACACTAAGTACAGTACTTGTTGCAGGTACACTAAGTACAGTACTTGTTACATGTACACTAAGTACAGTACTTGTTACATGTACACTAAGTACAGTACTTGTTGCAGGTACACTAAGTACAGTACTTGTTGCAGGTACACTAAGTACAGTACTTGTTGCAGGTACGCTACAGTACTTGTTGCAGGTACACTAAGTACAGTGCTTGTTGCAGGTACACTAAGTACAGTACTTGTACAATAAGTACAGCACTGTACTTAGTGTACCTGCAACAAGTACTGTACTTAGTGTGCCTGCAACAAGTACTGTACTTAGTGTAACTGCAACAAGTACTGTACTTAGTGTACCTGCAACAAGTACTGTACTTAGTGTACCTGCAACAAGTACTGAGTGTACCTGCAACAAGTACTGTACTTAGTGTACCTGCAACAAGTACTGTACTTAGTGTACCTGCAACAAGTACTGTACTTAGTGTACCTGCAACAAGTACTGTACTTAGTGTACCTGCAACAAGTACTGTACTTAGTGTACCTGCAACAAGTACTGTCCTGGAGAGCCAAACATGTCCACAACACAACGACCAATTAGTTGCACTTGTCTTCTCTTACCTAGACTGGACTGGAGTCAACTTGTGTGTTTAAGAAGCCATCTAATCCAACTAGTTACTAGACGCTGATAATGATTCAGTCGAGGTTGTGGAAGTCAAAATAGTTAGAACTCAGTGTTATCGTGATTGTAACCTTCCCAGATATGACCTTCTGACAGTTCAAGGTTCAGTTATCGGAGATTGAGCACTGCTTTGATAACTGATCGAACCCATTACAAACTGGACGAACACTCTCAAGCTAGCCTGGACCAACACTCTCAAGCTAGCCTGGACCAACACTCTCAAGCTAGCCTGGACCAACACTCTCAAGCTAGCCTGGACCAACACTCTGAAGCTAGCCTGGACCAACACTCTCAAGCTAGCCTGGACCAACACTCTCAAGCTAGCCTGGACCAACACTCTCAAGCTAGCCTGGACCAACACTCTCAAGCTAGCCTGGACCAACACTCTCAAGCTAGCCTGGACCAACACTCTCAAGCTAGCCTGGACCAACACTCTCAAGCTAGCCTGGACCAACACTCTCAAGCTAGCCTGGACCAACACTCTCAAGCTAGCCTGGACCAACACTCTCAAGCTAGCCTGGACCAACACTCTCAAGCTAGCCTGGACCAACACTCTCAAGCTAGCCTGGACCAACACTCTCAAGCTAGCCTGGACCAACACTCTCAAGCTAGTCTGGACCAACACTCTCAAGCTAGCCTGGACCAACACTCTCAAGGTAGCCTGGACCAACACTCTCAAGCTAGCCTGGACCAACACTCTCAAGCTAGCCTGGACCAACACTCTCAAGCTAGCCTGGACGAACTCTCAAGCTAGCCTGGACGAACTCTCAAGCTAGCCTGGACGAACACCTTAAGCTAGCCTGGACGATCACCTTAAGCTAGGAAGACCTGGTCGTGCAGTGGGCCGCGGGGGCGTTGACGCCTGACACACCTTCCAGGAATACCACCGAACCGACCAGACTGGAAAAACCCTCCAGGAATACTGCTGAACCGATCTAACTGGAAAACTCCCTCCAGGTAATCTGCGCTTCGCCGCCAGTGACTCTTCAGTCCAATACAGAGAAGAATCGTTGAGTGAATGTGATCAGTCAGAATGATAGACTGATTACCTCAAACTCCTCCTGATCGTCCAGTGCTCTTCTCAATATTGGACTGATGATGCCACTGGCCAAAGGAACGTGTCATCAACCTGTTGGTTCTCTGAACTGTTAATCTTGACGTAATCGTAAAAATCACGACTACAAACCAGGGTATGGGTAGAGTTAGAACGAAGAAGGAGTTGGACAATCTCCAGGCGGCATCCCAAATATTTCACCTGACTCACGAAGTCCTAATGAGACGATTGCACACAAACCATACTACGGGTGGAGTTTGAACCCGCGATCACAGTCTCAAAACTCCAGACCGTTGCGTTAGCCACTGGGCCACGCTAGCGGGAGATTCGTCTGTAAAAACTTGCATTTGTGGTCACAGTTGTGGCCTATGCTAGCCTTCCTATGGTGTAGAAATATACCCAGTTGAATGAATCTTGAAGCTAGCTGGTCCAGTGGTTAACGCGACGGTCTGGAGTTTTGAGACTCTGATCGCAGGTTCAAACCCTACCCGTGGTATGGTTTATTTCACCTGTGTGTGGTTTTCCAGGAGTCACTGGTGGTTTCCAGGAACCATAAGCTGATCTGTGAACGGTTCAAGCTCCTTGTATGGGAAATAAGAGAATAATTAGCGCTGAAAAGCGAATAATAACTGCCCAGAGTGGGCAGACAGGAGGTTTACTTAAGGAGGTTTACTTAAGGAGGTTTACTTAAGGAGGTTTACTTAAGGAGGTTTACTTAAGGAGGTTTACTTAAGGAGGTTTACTTAAGGAGGTTTACTTAAGGAGGTTTACTTAAGAAGGTTTACTTAAGGAGGTTTACTTAAGGAGGTTTACTTAAGGAGGTTTACTTAAGAAGGTTTACTTAAGAAGGTTTACTTAAGGAGGTTTACTTAAGGAGGTTTACTTAAGGAGGTTTACTTAAGAAGGTTTACTTAAGGAGGTTTACTTAAGGAGGTTTACTTAAGGAGGTTTACTTAAGAAGGTTTACTTAAGGAGGTTTACTTAAGGAGGTTTACTTAAGGAGGTTTACTTAAGAAGGTTTACTTAAGGTGGTTTACTTAAGGAGGTTTACTTAAGAAGGTTTACTTAAGGAGGTTTACTTAAGGAGGTTTACTTAAGAAGGTTTACTTAAGGAGGTTTACTTAAGGAGGTTTACTTAAGGAGGTTTACTTAAGGAGGTTTACTTAAGAAGGTTTACTTAAGGTGGTTTACTTAAGGAGGTTTACTTAAGGTTTACTTAAGGAGGTTTACTTAAGGAGGTTTACTTAAGAAGGTTTACTTAAGGAGGTTTACTTAAGGTTTACTTAAGAAGGTTTACTTAAGAAGGTTTACTTAGGAAGGTTTACTTAAGAAGGTTTACTTAAGAAGGTTTACTTAAGGAGGTTTACTTAAGGTTTACTTAAGAAGGTTTACTTAAGAAGGTTTACTTAGGAAGGTTTACTTAGGAAGGTTTACTTAGGAAGGTTTACTTAAGAAGGTTTACTTAAGAAGGTTTACTTAAGGAGGTTTACTTAAGAAGGTTTATTTAAGAAGGTTTACTTAAGGAGGTTTACTTAAGGAGGTTTACTTAAAAAGGTTTACTTAAGGAGGTTTACTTAAGAAGGTTTACTTAAGAAGGTTTACTTAAGGTTTACTTAAGGAGGTTTACTTAAGGAGGTTTACTTAAGGTTTACTTAAGAAGGTTTACTTAAGGAGGTTTACTTAAGAAGGTTTACTCAAGGTGGTTTACTTAAGGAGGTTTACTTAAGAAGGTTTACTTAAGGAGGTTTACTTAAGGAGGTTTACTTAAGAAGGTTTACTTAAGGAGGTTTACTTAAGGTTTACTTAAGAAGGTTTACTTAAGGAGGTTTACTTAAGGAGGTTTACTTAAGGTTTACTTAAGGAGGTTTACTTAAGGAGGTTTACTTAAGGAGGTTTACTTAAGAAGGTTTACTTAAGGTTTACTTAAGAAGGTTTACTTAAGGAGGTTTACTTAAGAAGGTTTACTTAAGAAGGTTTACTTAAGGAGGTTTACTTAAGGAGGTTTACTTAAGAAGGTTTACTTAAGGAGGTTTACTTAAGAAGGTTTACTTAAGAAGGTTTACTTAAGGTTTACTTAAGGAGGTTTACTTAAGGAGGTTTACTTAAGGAGGTTTACTTAAGGTTTACTTAAGAAGGTTTACTTAAGGAGGTTTACTTAAGAAGGTTTACTCAAGGTGGTTTACTTAAGGAGGTTTACTTAAGAAGGTTTACTTAAGGAGGTTTACTTAAGGAAGTTTACTTAAGAAGGTTTACTTAAGGAGGTTTACTTAAGGTTTACTTAAGGAGGTTTACTTAAGGTGGTTTACTTAAGGAGGTTTACTTAAGAAGGTTTACTTAAGGAGGTTTACTTAAGGAGGTTTACTTAAGAAGGTTTACTTAAGGTTTACTTAAGAAGGTTTACTTAAGGAGGTTTACTTAAGAAGGTTTACTTAAGGAGGTTTACTTAAGAAGGTTTACTTAAGGTTTACTTAAGAAGGTTTACTAAAGAAGGTTTACTTAAGGAGGTTTACTTAAGGAGGTTTACTTAAGGTTTACTTAAGAAGGTTTACTAAAGAAGGTTTACTAAAGAAGGTTTACTTAAGGAGGTTTACTTAAGAAGGTTTACTTAAGGTTTACTTAAGAAGGTTTACTTAAGAAGGTTTACTTAAGGAGGTTTACTTAAGGAGATTTACTTAAGAAGGTTTACTTAAGAAGGTTTACTTAAGGTTTACTTAAGGAGGTTTACTTAAGGAGGTTTACTTCAGGAGGTTTACTTAAGGTTTACTTAAGGAGATTTACTTAAGAAGGTTTACTTAAGGAGGTTTACTTAAGGAGGTTTACTTAAGGAGGTTTACTTAAGGAGGTTTACTTAAGGTTTACTTAAGGAGGTTTACTTAAGAAGGTTTACTTAAGAAGGTTTACTTAAGGAGGTTTACTTAAGGTTTACTTAAGAAGGTTTACTTAAGGAGGTTTACTTAAGAAGGTTTACTTAAGGAGGTTTACTTAAGGAGGTTTACTTAAGGAGGTTTACTTAAGAAGGTTTACTTAAGGAGGTTTACTTAAGAAAGTTTACTTAAGGTTTACTTAAGGAGGTTTACTTAAGAAGGTTTACTTCAGGAGGTTTACTTAAGGAGGTTTACTTAAGGAGGTTTACTTTAGGAGGTTTACTTAAGGTTTACTTAAGGTTTACTTAAGGAGGTTTACTTAAGGTTTACTTAAGGAGGTTTACTTAAGGAGGTTTACTTAAGGAGGTTTACTTAAGGAGGTTTACTTAAGGAGGTTTACTTAAGGAGGTTTACTTAAGGAGGTTTACTTAAGGAGGTTTACTTAAGGAGGTTTACTTAAGGAGGTTTACCAAGAGTCTAGTTTGATCAAACTAGACAGAATATTATTGCTTCTGGAAGATAAAGTTGTTATCACAAGCCTTGATAAACACCCGCATGTGTGTGTGCGTGTGTGTGTGTGTGTGTGTGTGTGTGTGTGTGTGTGTGTGTGTGTGTGTGTGTGTGTGTGTGTGTGACTACATACAAGGCAGTTAAAAGGTGAAATGACTTGGAGTGGATGTAAACTCGATACGCAGCTTCAAGTAGAGGTACGATAAGGCCCCAAGAAGGCTGAGATCAGGTGTGCCCAACAATGTAATCTAGGAATAGGGGATAGGAGCTGAGTCTCTACCCTTGCAAACATGACCCAGTGTACACACACACACACACACACACACACACACACTAACCTATGGTTTGCAAAGTCATGGAGAAGATTATCAGGAGGAGAGTGGTGGAGCACCTGGAACGGAACAAGATTATCAGGAGGAGAGTGGTGGAGCACCTGGAACGGAACAAGATTATCAGGAGGAGAGTGGTGGAGCACCTGGAACGGAACAAGATTATCAGGAGGAGAGTGGTGGAGCACCTGGAACGGAACAAGATTATCAGGAGGAGAGTGGTGGAGCACCTAGAATGGAACAAGATTATCAGGAGGAGAGTGGTGGAGCACCTGGAACGGAACAAGATTATCAGGAGGAGAGTGGTGGAGCACCTGGAATGGAACAAGATTATCAGGAGGAGAGTGGTGGAGCACCCGGAACAGAACAAGATTATGAGGAGGAGAGTGTTGAAGCACCTGGAACGGAACAAGATTATCAGGAGAGTGGTGGAGCACCTGGAATGGAGGAAGATTATCAGGAGGAGAGTGGTGGAGCACCTGGAACGGAACAAGATTATCAGGAGGAGAGTGGTGGAGCACCTGGAACGAAACAAGATTATCAGGAGGAGAGTGGTGGAGCACCTGGAATGGAACAAGATTATCAGGAGGAGAGTGGTGGAGCACCCGGAATGGAACAAGATTATCAGGAGGAGAGTGGTGGAGCACCCGGAATGGAACAAGATTATCAGGAGGAGAGTGGTGGAGCACCCGGAATGGAACAAGATTATCAGGAGGAGAGTGGTGGAGCACCCGGAATGGAACAAGATTATCAGGAGGAGAGTGGTGGAGCACCCGGAATGGAACAAGATTATCAGGAGGAGAGTGGTGGAGCACCTGGAATGGAACAAGATTATCAGGAGGAGAGTGGTAGAGCACCTGGAATGGAACAAGATTATAAACGACAACCAGCACGGATTCCAGGAAGGCCCATTTAAGAGTACCTCTGGTCAGATCACTGAGAGTGATAAGGATATGTGTGAAATTCTCAATACCTACTTCCTCTCAGTTTTCACCCAGGAAAATACTAACAATATTCCTGAAATAGATTATGTAGAACAGGATGATAATAAAGTATGTACGATTGCTGTAACTAGTGACATGGTCCTCAGACAAATAAACTAAAACCTAACAAATCCCCAGGTCCTGATGAACTGTTTGCAAGGGTTCTAAAGGAAGGTAAAGAGGAGCTTAGCAAACTTTTGGCTAATCTGTTCAACACATCACTACAAACTGGCATGGTGCCAGATAAGTGGAAAATGGCAAATGTGATACCTATTTACAAGGAAGGTGATAGGTGCTTAGCTTCGAACTATAGACCAATAAGCCTAACCTCCATAGTGGGAAAATTTATGGAATCAATTGCACAAGCAATTCGTAGCCATCTTAACAGGCACAGATTCATTAATGATTCTCAACACGGCTTTACAAAGGGTCGTTCCTGTCTTACGAATTTACTAACAATTTTCACTAAGGTATTTGAGGAGGTAGATCATGGTAATTAATATGATATTGTGTATATGGACTTCAGTAAGGCTTCTGACAGGTCCCACATCAGAGACTGGAAGAGTGACCTAGTGAAGAGGTGGCGCCAGGAGCTGTGACTCGACCCCTGCATCCACATGTAGGTAAGCACACACACCACACCAGAAACTAGAGATAGGATCGACCTTAACATTAAGACAATGCATATCTTATCTAATCACGTTACAATAACCTTACGTGTGGTAAAATGTTGGTCACTGTGACTCCCGGTAACTGATCAACCAGGCTGTTGTAGTTAGGTAAGCCTGTGGCATGCTAGCACTCACAGCCTCCTTGATCACACTGCCATAGAGTCTATCTTTAAAATGATCACGGGGTTGGTAGACACAGGTAGTGGGTTGGTAGACACTGGTAGTGGGTTGGTAGACACTGGTAGTGGGTTGGTAGACACTGGTAGTGGGTTGGTAGACACAGATAGTGGGTTGGTAGACACAGTGGGTTGGTAAACACAGGTAGTGAGTGGTAGAAACAGGTAGTGGGCTGGTAGACACAGGTAGTGGGTTGGTAGACACAGGTAGTGGGTTGGTAGACACAGGTAGTGGGTTGGTAGACACAGGTAGTGGGTTGGAAGACACAGGTAGTGGGTTGGTAGACACAGGTAATGGGTTGGTAGACACAGGTAGTGGGTTGATAGACAGAGGTAGTGGGTTGGCAGACACAGGTAGTGGGTTGGTAGACACAGGTAGTGGGTTGGTAGACACAGGTATGGGTTGGTAGTGGGTTATAGACACAGGTAGTGGGTTGGTAGACACAGGTAGTGGGTTGGTAGACACAGGTAGTGGGCTGGTAGACACAGGTAGTGGGTTGGTAGACGCAGGTAGTGGGTTGGTAGACACAGGTAGTGGGTTGGTAGACGCAGGTAGTGGGTTGGAAGAAACAGATAGTGGGTTGGTAGACGCAGGTAGTGGGTTGGTAGACGCAGGTAGTGGGTTGGTAGACGCAGGTAGTGGGTTGGTAGACGCAGGTAGTGGGTTGGTAGACGCAGGTAGTGGGTTGGTAGACGCAGGTAGTGGGTTGGAAGAAACAGGTAGTGGGTTTGTAGACACAGGTAGTGGGTTTGTAGACACAGGTAGTGGGTTGGAAGAAACAGGTAGTGGGTTGGTAGACACAGGTAGTGGGTTGGAAGACACAGGTAGTGGGCTGGTAGACACAGGTAGTGGGTTGGAAGACACAGGTAGTGGGTTGGAAGAAACAGGTAGTGGGTTTGTAGACACAGGTAGCGGGTTGGAAGAAACAGGTAGTGGGTTGGTAGACACAGGTAGTGGGTTGGTAGACACAGGTAGTGGGTTGGTAGGCACTGGTAGTGGGTTGGAAGAAACAGGTAGTGGGTTGGTAGAAACAGGTAGTGGGTTGGTAGACGCAGGTAGTGGGTTGGTAGACGCAGGTAGTGGGTTGGTAGACGCAGGTAGTGGGTTGGTAGACGCAGGTAGTGGGTTGGTAGACGCAGGTAGTGGGTTGGTAGACGCAGGTAGTGGGTTGGAAGAAACAGGTAGTGGGTTTGTAGACACAGGTAGTGGGTTTGTAGACACAGGTAGTGGGTTGGAAGAAACAGGTAGTGGGTTGGTAGACACAGGTAGTGGGTTGGTAGACACTGGTAGTGGGTTGGTAGACACAGGTAGTGGGTTGGTAGACACTGGTATTGGGTTGGTAGACACAGATAGTGGGTTGGTAGACACAGATAGTGGGTTAGTAGACACAGGTAGTGGGTTGGTAGACACAGGTAGTGGGTTGATAGACAGAGGTAGTGGGTTGGCAGACACAGGTAGTGGGTTGGTAGACACAGGTAGTGGGTTGGTAGACACAGGTATGGGTTGGTAGTGGGTTATAGACACAGGTAGTGGGTTGGTAGACACAGGTAGTAGGTTGGTAGACACAGGTAGTGGGCTGGTAGACACAGGTAGTGGGTTGGAAGACACAGGTAGTGGGTTATAGACACAGGTAGTGGGTTGGTATATGCAGGTAGTGGGTTGGAAGAAACAGATAGTGGGTTGGTAGACGCAGGTAGTGGGTTGGTAGACGCAGGTAGTGGGTTGGAAGAAACAGATAGTGGGTTGGTAGACGCAGGTAGTGGGTTGGTAGACGCAGGTAGTGGGTTGGTAGACGCAGGTAGTGGGTTGGTAGACGCAGGTAGTGGGTTGGTAGACGCAGGTAGTGGGTTGGAAGAAACAGGTAGTGGGTTTGTAGACACAGGTAGTGGGTTTGTAGACACAGGTAGTGGGTTGGAAGAAACAGGTAGTGGGTTGGTAGACACAGGTAGTGGGTTGGAAGACACAGGTAGTGGGCTGGTAGACACAGGTAGTGGGTTGGAAGACACAGGTAGTGGGTTGGAAGAAACAGGTAGTGGGTTTGTAGACACAGGTAGTGGGTTGGAAGAAACAGGTAGTGGGTTGGTAGACACAGGTAGTGGGTTGGTAGACACAGGTAGTGGGTTGGTAGACACTGGTAGTGGGTTGGTAGAAACAGGTAGTGGGTTGGTAGAAACAGGTAGTGGGTTGGTAGACACAGGTAGTGGGTTGGTAGAAACAGGTAGTGAGTTGGTAGACACAGGTAGTGGGTTGGTAGAAACAGGTAGTGGGTTGGAAGACACTGGTAGTGGGTTGGTAGACACAGGTAGTGGGTTGGTAGACACAGGTAGTGGGTTGGTAGACACAGGTAGTGGGTTGGTAGACACAGGTAGTGGGTTGGTAGACACAGGTAGTGGGTTGGTAGACACAGGTAGTGGGTTGGTAGACACAGGTAGTGGGTTGGTAGACACAGGTAGTGGGTTGGTAGACACAGGTACTGGGTTGGTAGACACAGGTAGTGGGTTGGTAGACACAGGTAGTGGGTTGGTAGACACAGGTAGTGGGTTGGTAGACACAGGTAGTGGGTTGGTAGACACAGGTAGTGGGTTGGTAGACACAGGTAGTGGGTTGGTAGACACAGGTAGTGGGCTGGTAGACACAGGTAGTGGGTTGGAAGACACAGGTAGTGGGTTGGTAGACACAGGTAATGGGTTGGTAGACACAGGTAGTGGGTTGGTAGACACAGGTAGTGGGTTGGTAGACACAGGTAGTGGGTTGGTAGACACAGGTACTGGGTTGGTAGACACAGGTACTGGGTTGGTAGACACAGGTAGTGGGTTGGTAGACACAGGTAGTGGGTTGGTAGACACAGGTAGTGGGTTGGTAGACACAGGTAGTGGGTTGGTAGACACAGGTAGTGGGTTGGTAGACACAGGTAGTGGGTTGGTAGACACAGGTAGTGGGTTGGTAGACACAGGTACTGGGTTGGTAGACACAGGTAGTGAGTTGGTAGACACAGGTAGTGGGTTGGTAGACACAGGTAGTGGGTTGGTAGACACTGGTAGTGGGTTGGTAGACACTGGTAGTGGGTTGGTAGACACTGGTAGTGGGTTGGTAGACACAGATAGTGGGTTGGTAGACACAGATAGTGGGTTAGTAGACAGAGGTAGTGGGTTGGTAGACACTGGTAGTGGGTTGGTAGACACAGGTACTGGGTTGGTAGACACAGGTAGTGGGTTGGTAGACACAGGTAGTGGGTTGGTAGACACAGATAGTGGGTTATCTGTGCTATACGAGTGACCAGCCCAGCCCTCACTGAACACCTGTTCAACCAAACTGTTGCTGCTGGCTGCCCTCTGGCTCACATAACCATCAAAGGCAGGTTAACCAGCAACTTTGCCAAGATATTAAGCCAGTTACCCCTTATAAACCAAGATATTAAGCCAGTTACTCCTTATAAACCAAGATATTAAGCCAGTTACCCCATATAAACCAAGATATTAAGCCAGTTACCCCTTATAAACCAAGATATTAAGCCAGTTACCCCATATAAACCAAGATATTAAGCCAGTTACCCCTTATAAACCAAGATATTAAGCCAGTTACCCCATATAAACCAAGATATTAAGCCAGTTACCCCTTATAAACCAAGATATTAAGCCAGTTACCCCTTATAAACCAAGATATTAAGCCAGTTACCCCTTATAAACCAAGATATTAAGCCAGTTACCCCTTATAAACCAAGATATTAAGCCAGTTACCCCTTATAAACCAAGATATTAAGCCAGTTACCCCTTATAAACCAAGATATTAAGCCAGTTACCCCTTATAAACCAAGATATTAAGCCAGTTACCCCTTATAAACCAAGATATTAAGCCAGTTACCCCTTATAAACCAAGACATTAAGCCAGTTACCCCTTATAAACCAAGATATTAAGCCAGTTACCCCTTATAAACCAAGATATTAAGCCAGTTACCCCTTATAAACCCTCTTCACTTGCTCCAGCAATATCTGTTATCGACGGATGTTGATACAGTGTTCTCGCATGGTGACCGTGGCGCCCTAACTTTCCACTGGCTCTCACACGTCTTCCAGCTTCATTACGTTGTTATTCTAGTGAGTCAATAAGCTGTGAAGGTTTTATTTAGGTTTATTTTGAGGTATTTTCCTCTTGTCTGGTTTATTGAGTACAGTCATAGTGTTTTAAATAACCCGCAGGAGTAGTGTTACTGTGTAGTATACTCCTAGCTGTGTATACTCCTAGCTGTGAAGTATACTCCTAGCTGTGTAGTATACTCCTAGCTTTGTAGTATACTCATAGCTGTGTAGTATACTCCTAGCTGTGTAGTATACTCCTAGCTGTGTAGTATACTCCTTGCTGTGTAGTATACTCCTAGCTGTGTAGTATACTCCTAGCTGTGTAGTATACTCCTAGCTGTGTAGTATACTCCTAGCTGTGTAGTATACTCCTAGCTGTGTAGTATACTCCTAGCTGTGTAGTATACTCCTAGCTGTGTAGTATACTCATAGCTGTGTAGTATACTCCTAGCTGTGTAGTATACTCCTAGCTGTGTAGTATACTCCTAGCTGTGTAGTACTCCTACTCTCTAGCTAGCTGTGTAGTATACTCCTAGCTGTGTGTATACTCCTAGCTGTGTAGTATACTCCTAGCTGTGTATACTCCTAGTGTAGTATACTCATAGCTGTGAAGTATACTCCTAGCTGTGTAGTATACTCCTAGCTGTGTAGTATACTCCTAGCTGTGTAGTATACTCCTAGCTGTGTAGTATACTCCTAGCTGTGTAGTATACTCCTAGCTGTGTAGTATACTCCTAGCTGTGTAGTATACTCCTAGCTGTGAAGTATACTCCTAGCTGTGTAGTATACTCCTAGCTGTGAAGTATACTCCTAGCTGTGAAGTATACTCCTAGCTGTGTATACTCCTAGCTGTGAAGTATACTCCTAGCTGTGTAGTATACTCCTAGCTGTGAAGTATACTAGCTGTGTAGTATACTCCTAGCTGTGTAGTATACTCCTAGCTGTGTAGTATACTCCTAGCTGTGTAGTATACTCCTAGCTGTGAAGTATACTCCTAGCTGTGTAGTATACTCCTAGCTGTGTAGTATACTCCTAGCTGTGAAGTATACTCCTAGCTGTGTAGTATACTCCTAGCTGTGTAGTATACTCCTAGCTGTGAAGTATACTCCTAGCTGTGTAGTATACTCCTAGCTGTGTAGTATACTCCTAGCTGTGTAGTATACTCCTAGCTGTGTAGTATACTCCTAGCTGTGTAGTATACTCCTAGCTGTGTAGTATACTCCTAGCTGTGTAGTATACTCCTAGCTGTGTAGTATACTCCTAGCTGTGTAGTATATATACTCCTAGCTGTGTAGTATAATCCTAGCTGTGAAGTATACTCCTAGCTGTGAAGTATACTCCTAGCTGTGTAGTATACTCCTAGCTGTGTAGTATACTCCTAGATGTGAAGTATACTCCTAGCTGTGTAGTATACTCCTAGCTGTGTAGAATACTCCTAGCTGTGAAGTATACTCCTAGCTGTGTAGTATACTTCAAACTGTGTAGTATACTCCTAGCTGTGAAGTATACTAGCAGTGTAGTATACTCCTAGCTGTGTAGTGTACTCCTAGCTGTGTAGTATACTCCTAGCTGTGTAGTATACTCCTAGCTGTGTAGTATACTCCTAGCTGTGTAGTATACTCCTAGCTGTGAAGTATACTCCTAGCTGTGTAGTATACTCCTAGCTGTGTAGTATACTCCTAGCTGTGTAGTATACTCCTAGCTGTGTAGTATACTCCTAGCTGTGTAGTATACTCCTAGCTGTGTAGTATACTCCTAGCTGTGTAGTATACTCCTAGCTGTGTAGTATACTCCTAGCTGTGTAGTATACTCCTAGCTGTGTAGTATACTCCTAGCTGTGTAGTATACTCCTAGCTGTGTAGTATACTCCTAGCTGTGTAGTATACTCCTAGCTGTGTAGTATACTCCTAGCTGTGTAGTATACTCCTAGCTGTGTAGTATACTCTTAGCTGTGTAGTATACTCCTAGCTGTGTAGTATACTCCTAGCTGTGTAGTATACTCCTAGCTGTGTAGTATACTCCTAGCTGTGTAGTATACTCCTAGCTGTGTAGTATACTCCTAGCTGTGTAGTATACTCCTAGCTGTGTAGTATACTCCTAGCTGTGTAGTATACTCCTAGCTGTGTGTTATACTCCTAGCTGTGTAGTATACTCCTAGCTGTGTAGTATACTCCTAGTTGTGTAGTATACTCCTAGCTGTGTAGTATACTCCTAGCTGTGAAGTATACTCCTAGCTGTGTAATATACTCCTGTGTAGTATACTCCTACCTGTGTAGTATACTCCTACCTGTGTAGTATACTCCTACCTGTGTAGTATACTCCTAGCTGTGTAGTATACTCCTAGCTGTGTAGTATACTCCTAGCTGTGTAGTATACTCCTAGCTGTGTAGTATACTCCTAGCTGTGTAGTATACTCCTAGCTGTGTAGTATACTCCTACCTGTGTATACTTTTAGCTGTGTAGTATATTCCTAGCTGTGTAGTATACTCCTACCTGTGTAGTATACTCCTACCTGTGTAGTATACTCCTAGCAGTGTAGTATACTTCTAGCTGTGTATACTCCTAGTATACTCCTAGCTGTGTAGTATACTCCTAGCTGTGTATACTCCTAGCTGTGTAGTATACTCCTAGCTGTGTAGTATACTCCTAGCTGTGTAGTATACTCCTAGCTGTGTAGTATACTCCTAGCTGTGTAGTATACTCCTAGCTGTGTATACTCCTAGCTGTGTAGTATACTCCTAGCTGTGTAGTATACTCCTAGCTGTGTAGTATACTCCTAGCTGTGTAGTATACTCCTAGCTGTGTAGTATACTCCTAGCTGTGTAGTATACTCCTAGCTGTGTAGTATACTCCTAGCTGTGTAGTATACTCCTAGCTGTGTAGTATACTCCTAGCTGTGTAGTATACTCCTAGCTGTGTAGTATACTCCTAGCTGTGTAGTATACTCCTACCTGTGTAGTATACTCCTACCTGTGTAGTATACTCCTGTGTATACTCCTAGCTGTGTAGAATACTTCTACCTGTGTAGTATACTCCTAGCTGTGTAGTATACTCCTAGCTGTGTAGTATACTCCTAGCTGTGTAGTATACTCCTAGCTGTGTAGTATACTCCTAGCTGTGTAGTATACTCCTAGCTGTGTATACTCCTAGCTGTGTAGTATACTCCTAGCTGTGTATACTCCTAGCTGTGTAGTATACTCCTAGCTGTGTAGTATACTCCTAGCTGTGTAGTATACTCCTAGCTGTGTATACTCCTAGCTGTGTATACTCCTAGCTGTGTATACTCCTAGCTGTGTAGTATACTCCTAGCTGTGTATACTCCTAGCTGTGTAGTATACTCCTAGCTGTGTAGTATACTCCTAGCTGTGTATACTCCTAGCTGTGTAGTATACTCCTAGCTGTGTAGTATACTCCTAGCTGTGTAGTATACTCCTAGCTGTGTAGTATACTTCTAGCTGTGTAGTATACTCCTAGCTGTGTAGTATACTCCTAGCTGTGTAGTATACTCCTAGCTGTGTAGTATACTCCTAGCTGTGTAGTATACTCCTAGCTGTGTAGTATACTCCTAGCTGTGTAGTATACTCCTAGCTGTGTAGTATACTCATAGCTGTGTAGTATACTCCTAGCTGTGTAGTATACTCCTAGCTGTGTAGTATACTCCTAGTTGTGTAATATACTCCTAGCTGTGTAGTATACTCCTAGCTGTGTAGTATACTCCTAGCTGTGTAGTATACTTCTAGCTGTGTAGTATACTCCTAGCTGTGTAGTACACTCCTAGCTGTGTAGTATACTCCTAGCTGTGTGTTATACTCCTAGCTGTGTAGTATACTCCTAGCTGTGTAGTATACTCCTTGCTGTGTATACTCCTTGCTGTGTATACTCATAGCTGTGTATTATACTCCTAGCTGTGTTGTATACTCCTAGCTGTGTATACTCCTAGCTGTGTAGTATACTCCTAGCTGTGTTGTATACTCCTAGCTGTGTATACTCCTAGCTGTGTAGTATACTCCTGTGTATACTCCTAGCTGTGTATACTCCTAGCTGTGTAGTATACTCCTAGCTGTGTAGTATACTCCTAGCTGTGTAGTATACTCCTAGCTGTGTATACTCCTAGCTGTGTAGTATACTCCTAGCTGTGTATACTCCTAGCTGTGTAGTATACTCCTAGCTGTGTATACTCCTAGCTGTGTAGTATACTCCTAGATGTGTAGTATACTCCTATCTGTGTATACTCCTAGCTGTGTATACTTATAGCTGTGTAGTATACTCCTAGCTGTGTAGTATACTCCTAGCTGTGTATACTCCTAGCTGTGTATACTCCTAGCTGTGTAGTATACTCCTAGCTGTGTATACTCCTAGCTGTGTAGTAAATTCCTGGCTGTGTAGTATACTCCTAGCTGTGTAGTATACTCCTAGCTGTGTAGTATACTCCTAGCTGTGTAGTATACTCCTAGCTGTGTATACTCCTAGCTGTGTAGTATACTCCTAGCTGTGTAGTATACTCCTAGCTGTGTAGTATACTCCTAGCTGTGTAGTATACTCCTAGCTGTGTAGTATACTCCTAGCTGTGTAGTATACTCCTAGCTGTGTAGTATACTCCTAGCTGTGTATACTCCTAGCTGTGTAGTATACTCCTAGCTGTGTATACCCCTAGCTGTGTAGTATACTCCTGTGTAGTATACTCCTAGCTGTGTAGTATACTCCTGTGTAGTATACTCCTAGCTGTGTAGTATACTCCTAGCTGTGTAGTATACTCCTAGCTGTGTAGTATACTCCTAGCTGTGTAGTATACTCCTAGCTGTGTAGTATACTCCTAGCTGTGTAGTATACTCCTAGCTGTGTAGTATACTCCTAGCTGTGTAGTATACTCCTAGCTGTGTAGTATACTCCTAGCTGTGTAGTACTCCTATCCTCCTAGCTGTGTAGTATACTCCTAGCTGTGTAGTATACTCCTTGCTGAGTAGTATATTCCTAGCTGTGTAGTATACTCCTACCTGTGGAGCATACTCCTAGCTGTGTAGTATACTCCTAGCTGTGTAGTATACTCCTAGCTGTGTAGTAGTATACTCCTAGCTAGCTGTGTAGTATACTCCTAGCTGCGTAGTATACTCCTAGCTGTGTAGTATACACCTAGCTGTGTATAGTATACTCCTAGCTGTGTAGTATACTCCTAGCTGTGTAGTATACTCCTAGCTGTGTAGTATACTCCTAGCTGTGTAGTATACTCCTAGCTGTGTATACTCCTAGTATACTCCTAGCTGTGTATTCTCCTAGCAGTGTATACTCCTAGCTGTGTAGTATACTCCTAGCTGTGTAGTATAGTCATAGCTGTGTATACTCCTAGCTGTGTAGTATACTCCTAGCTGTGTAGTATAGTCATAGCTGTGTATACTCCTAGCTGTGTAGTATACTAGCTGTGTAGTATACTCCTAGCTGTAGCTGTGTAGTATACTCCTAGCTGTGTATACTCCTAGCTGTGTAGTATACTCCTAGCTGTGTAGTATACTCCTAGCTGTGTAGTATACTCCTAGCTGTGTAGTATACTCCTAGCTGTGTAGTATACTCCTAGCTGTGTAGTATACTCCTAGCTGTGTAGTATACTCCTAGCTGTGTAGTATACTCCTAGCTGTGTAGTATACTCCTAGCTGTGTATACTCCTAGCTGTGTAGTATACTCGAAGCTGTGTATAGTACTAGCTGTGTAGTATACTCCTAGCTGTGAAGTATACTCCTAGCTGTGTATACTCCTAGCTGTGTATGCTCCTACCTGTGTAGTATACTCCTACCTGTGTAGTATACTCCTAGCTGTGTATACTCCTAGCTGTGTAGTATACTCCTATCTATGTATACTCCTAGCTGTGTATACTCATAGCTGTGTATTATACTCCTAGCTGTGTATACTCCTAGCTGTGTATACTCCTAGCTGTGTATACTCCTAGCTGTGTATACTCCTAGCTGTGTAGTATACTCCTAGCTGTGTAGTATACTCCTAGCTGTGTATACTCCTAGCTGTGTAGTATACTCCTAGCTGTGTAGTATACTCCTAGCTGTGTAGTATACTCCTAGCTGTGTATACTCCTAGCTGTGTAGTATACTCCTAGCTGTGTAGTATACTCCTAGCTGTGTAGTATACTCCTAGCTGTGTAGTATACTCCTAGCTGTGTATACTCCTAGCTGTGTAGTATACTCCTAGCTGTGTAGTATACTCATAGCTGTGTAGTATACTCCTAGATGTGAAGTATACTCCTAGCTGTGTAGTATACTCTTAGCTGTGTAGTATACTGTTAGCTGTGTAGTATACTCCTAGCTGTGTAGTATACTACTAGCTGTGTAGTATACTTCTAGCTGTGTAGTATACTCCTACCTGTGTAGTATACTACCTGTGTAGTATACTCCTGTGTAGTATACTCCTACCTGTGTAGTATACTCCTACCTGTGTAGTATACTCCTACCTGTGTAGTATACTCCTAGCTGTGTAGTATACTCCTAGCTGTGTAGTATACTCCTAGCTGTGTATACTCCTGTGTATACTCCTACCTGTGTAGTATACTCCTAGCTGTGTAGTATACTCCTGTGTAGTATACTCCTAGCTGTGTAGTATACTCCTAGCTGTGTAGTATACTCCTAGCTGTGTAGTATACTCCTAGCTGTGTAGTATACTCCTAGCTGTGTAGTATACTCCTAGCTGTGTAGTATACTCCTAGCTGTGTAGTATACTCCTAGCTGTGTAGTATACTCCTTTGTAGTATACCCCTGCCTCTGTAGTATACTCCTAGCTGTGTAGTATACTCCTAGCTGTGTAGTATACTCCTAGCTGTGTAGTATACTCCTAGCTGTGTAGTATACTCCTAGCTGTGTAGTATACTCCTAGCTGTGTATACTCCTAGCTGTGTAGTATACTCCTAGCTGTGTATACTCCTAGCTGTGTATACTCCTAGCTGTGTAGTATACTCCTAGCTGTGTAGTATACTCCTAGCTGTGTAGTATACTCCTAGCTGTGTATACTCCTAGCTGTGTAGTATACTCTTAGCTGTGTAGTATACTCTTAGCTGTGTAGTATACTCCTTGCTGTGTAGTATACTGTGTAGTATCTCTAGCTGTGTAGTATACTCCTAGCTGTGTATACTCCTAGTATACTCCTAGCTGTGTAGTATACTCCTAGCTGTGTAGTATACTCTAGCTGTGTAGTAGCTGTGTAGTATACTCCTAGCTGTGTAGTATACTCCTAGCTGTGAAGTATACTCCTAGCTGTGTATACTCCTAGCTGTGTATACTCCTAGCTGTGTAGTATACTCCTAGCTGTGTAGTATACTCCTAGCTGTGTAGTATACTCCTAGCTGTGTAGTATACTCCTAGCTGTGTAGTATACTCCTAGCTGTGTAGTATACTCCTAGCTGTGTAGTATACTCCTAGCTGTGTAGTATACTCCTAGCTGTGTAGTATACTCCTAGCTGTGTATACTCCTAGCTGTGTAGTATACTCCTAGCTGTGTAGTATACTCCTAGCTGTGTATACTCCTAGCTGTGTAGTATACTCCTAGCTGTGTATACTCCTAGCTGTGTAGTATACTCCTAGCTGTGTAGTATACTCCTAGCTGTGTAGTATACTCCTAGCTGTGTAGCTGTGTAGTATACTCCTAGCTGTGTAGTATACTAGTTGTGTAGTATACTCCTAGCTGTGTAGTATACTCCTAGCTGTGTAGTATACTCCTAGCTGTGTAGTATACTCCTAGCTGTGTAGTATACTCCTAGCTGTGTAGTATACTCCTAGCTGTGTAGTATACTCCTAGCTGTGTAGTATACTCCTAGCTGTGTAGTATACTCCTAGCTGTGTAGTATGCTTCTAGCTGTGTAGTATACTCCTACCTGTGTAGTATACTCCTAGCTGTGTAGTATACTCCTAGCTGTGTAGTAGTATACTCTTAGCTGTGTATACTCCTAGCTACATATAGATATGCTCCCCTGCTAGCCCTGACATCACAAAACCCGTCACCTGTGTACAGTAGGCCGTAGACCTCCCTGGCACTTCACTAGGCTTAGACTCGCCTGGTAGACCTGGGCTACTTCTCAAAACTTTCTTAATTATAGCCTCCAAGACATGCAAGATGTGTGTGTCATCTTCCAGCGTCTCCTGACGAGCCTCTTACGACACAGTTACGAGTCACACTAACACAAGAGAGTGGCTCCCTCACCCTCGTGTCTTAGTGTGACTTGTAAATAGTTCAGCTCGGATCGATATGTGTCGTTAGCCTTGAACACAGACTTTGAACACCAAACATAATTAGTGCCACCACTGGCAATATTAGTGCCACCACTGGCAATATTAGTGCCACCACTGGCAATATGAGTGCCACCACTGGCAATATTAGTGCCACCACTGGCAATGTTAGTGCCACCACTGGCAATATTAGTGCCACCACTGGCAATGTTAGTGCCACCACTGGCAATGTTAGTGCCACCACTGGCAATATTGGTGCCACCACTGGCAATATTAGTGCCACCACTGGCAATATTAGTGCAGCTGGCAATATTAGTGCCACCACTGGCAATATTAGTGCCACCACTGGCAATATTAGTGCCACCACTGGCAATATTAGTGCCACCACTGGCAATATTAGTGCCACCACTGGCAATATTAGTGCCACCACTGGCAATATTAGTGCCACCACTGGCAATATTAGTGCCACCACTGGCAATATTAGTGCCACCACTGGCAATATTAGTGCCACCACTGGCAATATTAGTGACACCAGTGACAATATTAGTGCCACCACTGGCAATATTAGTGCCACCACTGGCAATATTAGTGCCACCACTGGCAATATTAGTGCCACCACTGGCAATATTAGTGCCACCACTGGCAATATTAGTGCCACCACTGGCAATATTAGTGCCACCACTAACAGTGCCACCACTGGCAATATTAGTGCCACCACTGGCAATATTAGTGCCACCACTGGCAATATTAATGCCACCACTGGCAATATTAGTGCCACCACTAACATTAGCGCCACCACTGGCAATATTAGTGCCACCACTGGCAATATTAGTGCCACCACTGGCAATATTAGTGCCACCACTGGCAATATTAATGCCACCACTGGCAATATTAGTGACACCAGTGGCAATATTAGTGCCACCACTGGCAATATTAGTGACACCACTGGCAATATTAGTGCCATCACTGGCAATATTAGTGCCACTACTAACATTAGTGCCACCACTGGCAATATTAGTGCCACCACTGGCAATATTAGTGCCACCACTGGCAATATTAGTGCCACCACTGGCAATATTAGTGACACCACTGGCAATATTAGTGACACCAGTGACAATATTAGTGCCACCACTGGCAATATTAGTGCCACCACTGGCAATATTTCTATTTACAAAGAATTCTTAATTTTCCCCATTTTTTACGACCCTACGATGATTTGGGTTCTCTAAATGACCCACATATGTAGAGTGACCCACTTAGGTCACACTACATATACATGTGCAAGTATATATTTACCTGTCTGGAGTTCCTTCTGTTTTCTTGCTAGTTCTTGTTCTTGTTTATTTCCTGTCTGTCTTAAGACACGATTGTCTTACACATCCACTATGAGGACTTCAAGTAGATGGAACCTACACTGACATCACTAAGCGAGATACTGAAGTCACAGTATGACACTGTGTTAAGTGCATGAGTTCCTTATGTATGAAACTCACAACAAAGATCAGGCCTACATATTTTCTGTCATTTTCTTAACCTTCGTTAGACTTCGAAAAAGCCGTCGAGTGCATGCCATGCACTCTCCCCGAAGTCTTGACTCAGGGAACACCATATTCACCCAAACTTGCAAGAAACCAATGTACCAGAGGTGAATATTCTGTGGAGAAGGATGCTGCACTACAAGCAAACACAGTGCAAACCAAGAAACTAATGTGAGAGACCTGGGAGTGATCATGTCGGAAGATCTCACCTTTAAGACCACAACAGTGACATCACAAGGAAAATGTGGTATCCCAGGTTCTCTACACATATGCTGCTATGTATGATAATCTATGTATGATAATCTATGTATGATAATCTATGTATGATAATCTATGTAACTGTGTATACTTGCATAAACTAACTTACAGGCTGGATAACTGGAATCTTCCAGGACACAAGACACCAGTGATAATCTTCCAGGACACAAGACATCAATGATAATCTTCCAGGACACAAGACACCAATGATAATCTTCCAGGACACAAGACACCAGTGATAATCTTCCAGGACACAAGACACCAATGATAATCTTCCAGGACACAAGACACCAATGATAATCTTCCAGGACACAAGACATCAATGATAATCTTTCAGGACACAAGACACCAGTGATAATCTTCCAGGACACAAGACACCAATGATAATCTTCCAGGACACAAGACACCACTGATAATCTTCCAGGACACAAGACACCACTGATAATCTTCCAGGACACAAGACACCAGTGATAATCTTCCAGGACACAAGACACCAGTGATAATCTTCCAGGACACAAGACACCAATGATAATCTTCCAGGACACAAGACACCAGTGATAATCTTCCAGGACACAAGACACCAGTGATAATCTTCCAGGACACAAGACACCAGTGATAATCTTCCAGGACACAAGACACCAGTGATAATCTTCCAGGACACAAGACATCAATGATAATCTTCCAGGACACAAGACACCAATGATAATCTTCCAGGACACAAGACACCAACGATAATCTTCCAGGATACAAGACATCAATGATAATCTTCCAGGACACAAGACACCAATGATAATCTTCCAGGACACAAGACACCAATGATAATCTTCCAGGACACAAGACACCACTGATAATCTTCCAGGACACAAGACACCAATGATAATCTTCCAGGACACAAGACATCAATGATAATCCTCCAGGACACAAGACACCATTGATAATCTTCCAGGACACAAGACATCAATGATAATCTTCCAGGACACAAGACACCAATGATAATCTTCCAGGACACAAGACACCAATGATAATCTTCCAGGATACATGACATCAATGATAATCTTCCAGGACACAAGACACCAATGATAATCTTCCAGGACACAAGACACCAATGATAATCTTCCAGGATACAAGACATCAATGATAATCTTCCAGGACACAAGACATCAATGATAATCTTCCAGGACACAAGACATCAATGATAATCTTCCAGGACACAAGACATCAATGATAATCTTCCAGGACACAAGACACCAGTGATAATCTTCCAGGACACAAGACACCAATGATAATCTTCCAGGACACAAGACATCAATGATAATCTTCCAGGACACAAGACACAATGATAACCTTCCAGGACACAAGACACCAGTGATAATCTTCCAGGACACAAGACATCAATGATAATCTTCCAGGACACAAGACACCAATGATAATCTTCCAGGACACAAGACATCAATGATAATCTTCCAGGACACAAGACACAATGATAACCTTCCAGGACACAAGACACCAGTGATAATCTTCCAGGACACAAGACACCAATGATAATCTTCCAGGACACAAGACATCAATGATAATCTTCCAGGACACAAGACACCAATGATAATCTTCCAGGACACAAGACACCATTGATAATCTTCCAGGACACAAGACATCAATGATAATCTTCCAGGACACAAGACACCATTGATAATCTTCCAGGACACAAGACATCAATGATAATCTTCCAGGACACAAGACACCAATGATAATCTTCCAGGACACAAGACACCAATGATAATCTTCCAGGACACAAGACACCAATGATAATCTTCCAGGACACAAGACATCAATGATAATCTTCCAGGACACAAGACACCAATGATAATCTTCCAGGACACAAGACACCATCCAGGACAAAAGACACCATTTATAATCTTCCAGGACACAAGACACCAATGATAATCTTCCAGGACACAAGACACCATTGATAATCTTCCAGGACACAAGACATCAATGATAATCTTCCAGGACACAAGACACCAATGATAATCTTCCAGGACACAAGACACCAATGATAATCTTCCAGGACACAAGACATCAATGATAATCTTCCAGGACACAAGACATCAATGATAATCTTCCAGGACACAAGACACCAGTGATAATCTTCCAGGACACAAGACACCAGTGATAATCTTCCAGGACACAAGACACCAGTGATAATCTTCCAGGACACAAGACACCAGTGATAATCTTCCAGGACACAAGACATCAATGATAATCTTCCAGGACACAAGACACCAGTGATAATCTTCCAGGACACAAGACACCAGTGATAATCTTCCAGGACACAAGACATCAATGATAATCTTCCAGGACACAAGACACCAGTGATAATCTTCCAGGACACAAGACATCAATGATAATCTTCCAGGGACACAGTGATAATCTTCCAGGACACAAGACACCAGTGATAATCTTCCAGGACACAAGACACCAGTGATAATCTTCCAGGACACAAGACATCAAGTGATAATCTTCCAGGACACAAGACACCATCTTCCAGGACACAATGATAATCTTCCAGGACACAAGACACCAGTGATAACACCAGTGATAATCTTCCAGGACACAAGACATCAATGATAATCTTCCAGGACACAAGACACCAGTGATAATCTTCCAGGACACAAGACATCAATGATAATCTTCCAGGACACAAGACACCAGTGATAATCTTCCAGGACACAAGACACCAGTGATAATCTTCCAGGACACAAGACATCTTCAATGATAATCTTCCAGGACACAAGACACCAGTGATAATCTTCCAGGACACAAGACATCAATGATAATCTTCCAGGACACAAGACACCAGTGATAATCTTCCAGGACACAAGACATCTTCCAGGACACAAGACACCAGTGATAATCTTCCAGGACACAAGACACCAGTGATAATCTTCCAGGACACAAGACACCAGTGATAATCTTCCAGGACACAAGACACACAAGACATCAATGATAATCTTCCAGGACACAAGACACCAGTGATAATCTTCCAGGACACAAGACATCAATGATAATCTTCCAGGACACAAGACACCAATGATAATCTTCCAGGACACAAGACACCAGTGATAATCTTCCAGGACACAAGACATCAATGATAATCTTCCAGGACACAAGACACCAATGATAATCTTCCAGGACACAAGACACCAGTGATAATCTTCCAGGACACAAGACACCAATGATAATCTTCCAGGACACAAGACACCAGTGATAATCTTCCAGGACACAAGACATCAATGATAATCTTCCAGGACACAAGACACCAGTGATAATCTTCCAGGACACAAGACATCAATGATAATCTTCCAGGACACAAGACACCAGTGATAATCTTCCAGGACACAAGACACCAGTGATAATCTTCCAGGACACAAGACATCAATGATAATCTTCCAGGACACAAGACACCAGTGATAATCTTCCAGGACACAAGACATCAATGATAATCTTCCAGGACACAAGACACCAAGACACCAATGATAATCTTCCAGGACACAAGACACCAGTGATAATCTTCCAGGACACAAGACATCAATGATAATCTTCCAGGACACAAGACACCAGTGATAATCTTCCAGGACACAAGACATCAATGATAATCTTCCAGGACACAAGACATCAATGATAATCTTCCAGGACACAAGACACCAATGATAATCTTCCAGGACACAAGACACCAAGACATCAATGATAATCTTCCAGGACACAAGACATCAATGATAATCTTCCAGGACACAAGACACCAATGATAATCTTCCAGGACACAAGACACCAGTGATAATCTTCCAGGACACAAGACATCAATGATAATCTTCCAGGACACAAGACACCAGTGATAATCTTCCAGGACACAAGACATCAATGATAATCTTCCAGGACACAAGACACCAATGATAATCTTCCAGGACACAAGACACCAATGATAATCTTCCAGGACACAAGACACCAATGATAATCTTCCAGGACACAAGACACCAGTGATAATCTTCCAGGACACAAGACATCAATGATAATCTTCCAGGACACAAGACACCAATGATAATCTTCCAGGACACAAGACATCAATGATAATCTTCCAGGACACAAGACACCAATGATAATCTTCCAGGACACAAGACATCAATGATAATCTTCCAGGACACAAGACACCAGTGATAATCTTCCAGGACACAAGACATCAATGATAATCTTCCAGGACACAAGACATCAATGATAATCTTCCAGGACACAAGACACCAATGATAATCTTCCAGGACACAAGACATCAATGATAATCTTCCAGGACACAAGACACCAGTGATAATCTTCCAGGACACAAGACATCAATGATAATCTTCCAGGACACACAATGATAATCTTCCAGGACACAAGACATCAATGATAATCTTCCAGGACACAAGACATCAATGATAATCTTCCAGGACACAAGACACAATGATAACAAGACACCAGTGATAATCTTCCAGGACACAAGACATCAATGATAATCTTCCAGGACACAAGACACCAATGATAATCTTCCAGGACACAAGACATCAATGATAATCTTCCAGGACACATCTTCCAGGACACAAGACATCAATGATAATCTTCCAGGACACAAGACACCAGTGATAATCTTCCAGGACACAAGACATCAATGATAATCTTCCAGGACACAAGACACCAATGATAATCTTCCAGGACACAAGACATCAATGATAATCTTCCAGGACACAAGACATCAATGATAATCTTCCAGGACACAAGACATCAATGATAATCTTCCAGGACACAAGACATCAATGATAATCTTCCAGGACACAAGACACCAGTGATAATCTTCCAGGACACAAGACACAATGATAATCTTCCAGGACACAAGACACAATGATAATCTTCCAGGACACAAGACATCAATGATAATCTTCCAGGACACAAGACATCAATGATAATCTTCCAGGACACAAGACATCTTCCAGGACACAAGACCAGTGATAATCTTCCAGGACACAAGACAAAATGATAATCTTCAAGGACACAAGACACAATGATAATCTTCCAGGACACAAGACATCAATGATAATCTTCCAGGACACAAGACACCAGTGATAATCTTCCAGGACACAAGACACCAATGATAATCTTCCAGGATACAAGACATCAATGATAATCTTCCAGGACACAAGACATCAATGATAATCTTCCAGGACACAAGACACCAATGATAATCTTCCAGGATACAAGACATCAATGATAATCTTCCAGGACACAAGACATCAATGATAATCTTCCAGGACACAAGACACCAGTGATAATCTTCCAGGACACAAGACATCAATGATAATCTTCCAGGACACAAGACATCAATGATAATCTTCCAGGACACAAGACATCAATGATAATCTTCCAGGACACAAGACATCAATGATAATCTTCCAGGACACAAGACATCAATGATAATCTTCCAGGACACAAGACACCAATGATAATCTTCCAGGACACAAGACATCAATGATAATCTTCCAGGACACAAGACATCAATGATAATCTTCCAGGACACAAGACATCAATGATAATCTTCCAGGACACAAGACATCAATGATAATCTTCCAGGACACAAGACATCAATGATAATCTTCCAGGACACAAGACATCAATGATAATCTTCCAGGACACAAGACATCAATGATAATCTTCCAGGACACAAGACATCCAGGACACAAGACAATGATAATCTTGCAGGACACAAGACATCAATGATAATCTTCCAGGACACAAGACATCAATGATAATCTTCCAGGACACAAGACATCAATGATAATCTTCCAGGACACAAGACACCAATGATAATCTTCAATGATAATCTTCCAGGACACAAGACACCACTGATAATCTTCCAGGACACAAGACACCAATGATAATCTTCCAGGACACAAGACATCAATGATAATCTTCCAGGACACAAGACATCAATGATAATCTTCCAGGACACAAGACATCAATGATAATCTTCCAGGACACAAGACATCAATGATAATCTTCCAGGACACAAGACATCAATGATAATCTTCCAGGACACAAGACATCAATGATAATCTTCCAGGACACAAGACATCAATGATAATCTTCCAGGACACAAGACATCAATGATAATCTTCCAGGACACAAGACATCAATGATAATCTTCCAGGACACAAGACATCAATGATAATCTTCCAGGACACAAGACACCAATGATAATCTTCCAGGACACAAGACATCAATGATAATCTTCCAGGACACAAGACATCAATGATAATCTTCCAGGACACAAGACATCAATGATAATCTTCCAGGACACAAGACATCAATGATAATCTTCCAGGACACAAGACATCAATGATAATCTTCCAGGACACAAGACATCAATGATAATCTTCCATGATAATCTTCCAGGACACAAGACATCAATGATAATCTTCCAGGACACAAGACATCAATGATAATCTTCCAGGACACAAGACATCAATGATAATCTTCCAGGACACAAGACATCAATGATAATCTTCCAGGACACAAGACATCAATGATAATCTTCCAGGACACAAGACATCAATGATAATCTTCCAGGACACAAGACATCAATGATAATCTTCCAGGACACAAGACATCAATGATAATCTTCCAGGACACAAGACACAATGATAATCTTCAATGATAATCTTCCAGGACACAAGACATCAATGATAATCTTGCAGGACACAAGACATCAATGATAATCTTTCAGGACACAAGACATCAATGATAATCTTCCAGGACACAAGACATCAATGATAATCTTCCAGGACACAAGACATCAATGCTAATCTTCCAGGACACAAGACATCAATGATAATCTTCCAGGACACAAGACACAATGATAATCTTCAATGATAATCTTCCAGGACACAAGACAGCAATGATAATCTTCCAGGACACAAGACAACAATCATAATCTTCCAGGACACAAGACATCAGTGATAATCTTCCAGGACACAATGATAAAGACACCAATGATAATCTTCCAGGACACAAGACATCAATGATAATCTTCCAGGACACAAGACATCAATGATAATCTTCCAGGACACAAGACATCAATGATAATCTTCCAGGACACAAGACATCAATAATAATCTTCCAGGACACAAGACATCAATAATAATCTTCCAGGACACAAGACATCAATGATAATCTTCCAGGACACAAGACATCAATGATAATCTTCCAGGACACAAGACACAATGATAATCTTCCAGGACACAAGACATCAATGATAATCTTCCAGGACACAAGACATCAATGATAATCTTCCAGGACACAAGACATCAATGATAATCTTCCAGGACACAAGACATCAATGATAATCTTCCAGGACACAAGACACCAATGATAATCTTCCAGGACACAAGACATCAATGATAATCTTCCAGGACACAAGACATCAATGATAATCTTCCAGGACACAAGACATCAATGATAATCTTCCAGGACACAAGACATCAATGATAATCTTCCAGGACACAAGACATCAATGATAATCTTCCAGGACACAAGACATCAATGATAATCTTCCAGGACACAAGACATCAATGATAATCTTCCAGGACACAAGACATCAATGATAATCTTCCAGGACACAAGACATCAATGATAATCTTCCAGGACACAAGACATCAATGATAATCTTCCAGGACACAAGACACCAATGATAATCTTCCAGGACACAAGACACCAATGATAATCTTCCAGGACACAAGACACCAATGATAATCTTCCAGGACACAAGACATCAATGATAATCTTCCAGGACACAAGACATCAATGATAATCTTCCAGGACACAAGACATCAATGATAATCTTCCAGGACACAAGACATCAATAATAATCTTCCAGGACACAAGACACAATGATAATCTTCTATGATAATCTTCCAGGACACAAGACACCAATGATAATCTTCCAGGACACAAGACATCAATGATAATCTTCCAGGACACAAGACATCAATGATAATCTTCCAGGACACAAGACACCAATGATAATCTTCCAGGACACAAGACACAATGATAATCTTCAATGATAATCTTCCAGGACACAAGACACCAATGATAATCTTCCAGGACACAAGACACCAATGATAATCTTCCAGGACACAAGACATCAATGATAATCTTCCAGGACACAAGACATCAATGATAATCTTCCAGGACACAAGACATCAATGATAATCTTCCAGGACACAAGACATCAATGATAATCTTCCAGGACACAAGACATCAATGATAATCTTCCAGGACACAAGACATCAATGATAATCTTCCAGGACACAAGACATCAATGATAATCTTCCAGGACACAAGACATCAATGATAATCTTCCAGGACACAAGACACCAATGATAATCTTCCAGGACACAAGACATCAATGATAATCTTCCAGGACACAAGACATCAATGATAATCTTCCAGGACACAAGACATCAATGATAATCTTCCAGGACACAAGACATCAATGATAATCTTCCAGGACACAAGACATCAATGATAATCTTCCAGGACACAAGACATCAATGATAATCTTCCAGGACACAAGACATCAATGATAATCTTCCAGGACACAAGACATCAATGATAATCTTCCAGGACACAAGACATCAATGATAATCTTCCAGGACACAAGACATCAATGATAATCTTCCAGGACACAAGACATCAATGATAATCTTCCAGGACACAAGACATCAATGATAATCTTCCAGGACACAAGACACCAATGATAATCTTCCAGGACACAAGACATCAATGATAATCTTCCAGGACACAAGACACCAATGATAATCTTCCAGGACACAAGACATCAATGATAATCTTCCAGGACACAAGACATCAATGATAATCTTCCAGGACACAAGACATCAATGATAATCTTCCAGGACACAAGACAATGATAATCTTCATTGATAATCTTCCAGGACACAAGACATCAATGATAATCTTCCAGGACACAAGACATCAATGATAATCTTCCAGGACACAAGACATCAATGATAATCTTCCAGGACACAAGACATCAATGATAATCTTCCAGGACACAAGACATCAATGATAATCTTCCAGGACACAAGACATCAATGATAATCTTCCAGGACACAAGACATCAATGATAATCTTCCAGGACACAAGACATCAATGATAATCTTCCAGGACACAAGACACCAATGATAATCTTCCAGGACACAAGACACCAATGATAATCTTCCAGGACACAAGACATCAATGATAATCTTCCAGGACACAAGACACCAATGATAATCTTCCAGGACACAAGACATCAATGATAATCTTCCAGGACACAAGACACCAGTGATAATCTTCCAGGACACAAGACATCAATGATAATCTTCCAGGACACAAGACATCAATGATAATCTTCCAGGACACAAGACACAATGATAATCTTCCAGGACACAAGACACCAATGATAATCTTCCAGGACACAAGACATCAATGATAATCTTCCAGGACACAACACACAATGATAATCTTCCAGGACACAAGACACAATGATAATCTTCCAGGACACAAGACATCTTCCAGGACACAAGACATCAATGATAATCTTCCAGGACACAAGACATCAATGATAATCTTCCAGGACACAAGACACCAATGATAATCTTCCAGGACACAAGACACCAATGATAATCTTCCAGGACACAAGACATCAATGATAATCTTCCAGGACACAAGACACCAGTGATAATCTTCCAGGACACAAGACATCAATGATAATCTTCCAGGACACAAGACATCAATGATAATCTTCCAGGACACAAGACACCAATGATAATCTTCCAGGACACAAGACACCAATGATAATCTTCCAGGACACAAGACATCAATGATAATCTTCCAGGACACAAGACACCAATGATAATCTTCCAGGACACAAGACATCAATGATAATCTTCCAGGACACAAGACATCAATGATAATCTTCCAGGACACAAGACATCAATGATAATCTTCCAGGACACAAGACATCAATGATAATCTTCCAGGACACAAGACATAAATGATAATCTTCCAGGACACAAGACACACAAGACATCAATGATAATCTTCCAGGACACAAGACATCAATGATAATCTTCCAGGACACAAGACATCAATGATAATCTTCCAGGACACAAGACATCAATGATAATCTTCCAGGACACAAGACATCAATGATAATCTTCCAGGACACAAGACATCAATGATAATCTTCCAGGACACAAGACATCAATGATAATCTTCCAGGACACAAGACACCAGTGATAATCTTCCAGGACACAAGACATCAATGATAATCTTCCAGGACACAAGACATCAATGATAATCTTCCAGGACACAAGACATCAATGATAATCTTCCAGGACACAAGACATCAATGATAATCTTCCAGGACACAAGACACCAGTGATAATCTTCCAGGACACAAGACATCAATGATAATCTTCCAGGACACAAGACACCAGTGATAATCTTCCAGGACACAAGACATCAATGATAATCTTCCAGGACACAAGACATCAATGATAATCTTCCAGGACACAAGACATCAATGATAATCTTCCAGGACACAAGACATCAATGATAATCTTCCAGGACACAAGACACCAGTGATAATCTTCCAGGACACAAGACACCAGTGATAATCTTCCAGAACACGACACAATGATAATCTTCCAGGACACAAGACAAAATGATAATCTTCAAGGACACAAGACACAATGATAATCTTCCAGGACACAAGACATCAATGATAATCTTCCAGGACACAAGACATCAATGATAATCTTCCAGGACACAAGACATCAATGATAATCTTCCAGGACACAAGACATCAATGATAATCTTCCAGGACACAAGACACCAGTGATAATCTTCCAGGACACAAGACATCAATGATAATCTTCCAGGACACAAGACATCAATGATAATCTTCCAGGACACAAGACACCAATGATAATCTTCCAGGACACAAGACATCAATGATAATCTTCCAGGACACAAGACATCAATGATAATCTTCCAGGACACAAGACATCAATGATAATCTTCCAGGACACAAGACACCAGTGATAATCTTCCAGGACACAAGACACCAGTGATAATCTTCCAGGACACAAGACATCAATGATAATCTTCCAGGACACAAGACATCAATGATAATCTTCCAGGACACAAGACATCAATGATAATCTTCCAGGACACAAGACACAAGACACCAGTGATAATCTTCCAGGACACAAGACATCAATGATAATCTTCCAGGACACAAGACACCAGTGATAATCTTCCAGGACACAAGACATCAATGATAATCTTCCAGGACACAAGACATCAATGATAATCTTCCAGGACACAAGACATCAATGATAATCTTCCAGGACACAAGACATCAATGATAATCTTCCAGGACACAAGACATCAATGATAATCTTCCAGGACACAAGACATCAATGATAATCTTCCAGGACACAAGACATCAATGATAATCTTCCAGGACACAAGACATCAATGATAATCTTCCAGGACACAAGACATCAATGATAATCTTCCAGGACACAAGACATCAATGATAATCTTCCAGGACACAAGACATCAATGATAATCTTCCAGGACACAAGACATCAATGATAATCTTCCAGGACACAAGACATCAATGATAATCTTCCAGGACACAAGACATCAATGATAATCTTCCAGGACACAAGACATCAATGATAATCTTCCAGGACACAAGACATCAATGATAATCTTCCAGGACACAAGACATCAATGATAATCTTCCAGGACACAAGACACCAGTGATAATCTTCCAGGACACAAGACACCAGTGATAATCTTCCAGGACACAAGACATCAATGATAATCTTCCAGGACACAAGACATCAATGATAATCTTCCAGGACACAAGACATCAATGATAATCTTCCAGGACACAAGACATCAATGATAATCTTCCAGGACACAAGACATCAATGATAATCTTCCAGGACACAAGACATCAATGATAATCTTCCAGGACACAAGACATCAATGATAATCTTCCAGGACACAAGACATCAATGATAATCTTCCAGGACACAAGACATCAATGATAATCTTCCAGGACACAAGACATCAATGATAATCTTCCAGGACACAAGACATCAATGATAATCTTCCAGGACACAAGACACCAGTGATAATCTTCCAGGACACAAGACATCAATGATAATCTTCCAGGACACAAGACATCAATGATAATCTTCCAGGACACAAGACATCAATGATAATCTTCCAGGACACAAGACATCAATGATAATCTTCCAGGACACAAGACATCAATGATAATCTTCCAGGACACAAGACATCAATGATAATCTTCCAGGACACAAGACACCAGTGATAATCTTCCAGGACACAAGACATCAATGATAATCTTCCAGGACACAAGACATCAATGATAATCTTCCAGGACACAAGACATCAATGATAATCTTCCAGGACACAAGACATCAATGATAATCTTCCAGGACACAAGACACCAGTGATAATCTTCCAGGACACAAGACATCAATGATAATCTTCCAGGACACAAGACATCAATGATAATCTTCCAGGACACAAGACATCAATGATAATCTTCCAGTCACTTGCTGGAATATTGATGTACATTAAAATATATTCTGAAGGTAGGTCGTAAATCTGACTAAAAATGAGCCTTTATGGGTTCCATAGGCCTTCCATAGGCCTTCCATAGGCCTTCCATAGGCCTTCCATAGGCCTTCCATAGGCCTTCCATAGTCCTTCCATAGGCCTTCCATAGGCCTTCCATAGTCCTTCCATAGGCCTTCCATAGGGCTTGCTGATCCACACACACAGAATGATCCACACACACAGAATGATCCACACACACAGAATGATCCACACACACAGAATGATCCACATACACAGAATGATCCACACACACAGAATGATCCACACACACAGAATGATCCACACACACAGAATGATCCACACACACAGAATGATCCACACACACAGAATGATCCACATACACAGAATGATCCACACACACAGAATGATCCACACACACAGAATGATCCACATACACAGAATGATCCACACACACAGAATGATCCACACACACAGAATGATCCACACACACAGAATGATCCACATACACAGAATGATCCACACACACAGAATGATCCACACACACAGAATGATCCACATACACAGAATGATCCACACACACAGAATGATCCACACACACAGAATGATCCACACACACAGAATGATCCACACACACAGAATGATCCACACACACAGAATGATCCACATACACAGAATGATCCACACACACAGAATGATCCACACACACAGAATGATCCACACACACAGAATGATCCACACACACAGAATGATCCACACACACAGAATGATCCACACACACAGAATGATCCACACACACAGAATGATCCACACACACAGAATGATCCACACACACAGATGATCCACACACAGAATGATCCACACACACAGATGATCCACACACACAGATGATCCACACACACAGATGATCCACACACACAGATGATCCACACACACAGATGATCCACACACACAGATGATCCACACACACACAATGATCCACACACAGAATGATCCAAACACACAGAATGATCCACACACAGAATGATCCACACACAGAATGATCCACACACACAGATGATCCACACACACACAATGATCCACACACACAGATGATCCACACACACACAATGATCCACACACACAGATGATCCACACACACACAATGATCCACACACACAGAATGATCCACACACAGAATGATCCACACACAGAATGATCCACACACAGAATGATCCACACACACAGAATGATCCACACACAGAATGATCCACACACACAGAATGATCCACACACACATAATCCACACACGCAGAATGATCCACACACACAATGATCCACACACACATAATGATCCACACACACAATGATCCACACACACAGAATGATCCACACACACGTAATGATCCACACACACAGAATGATCCACACACACAGAATGATCCACACACAGAATGATCCACACACACAGAATGATCCACACACAGAATGATCCACACACACAGATGATCCACACACACAGAATGATCCACACACACAGAATGATCCACACACACAGAATGACCCACACACACAGAATGATCCACACACACAGAATGATCCACACACACAGAATGATGCACACACACACAATGATCCACACACACAGAATGATCCACACACAGATGATCCACACACACAGAATGATCCACACACAGAATGACCCACACACACAGAATGATCCACACACACAGAATGATCCACACACACAGAATGATGCACACACACAGAATGATCCACACACACAGAATGATCCACACACAGAATGACCCACACACACAGAATGATCCACACACACAGAATGATCCACACACACAGATGATCCACACACAGAATGATCCACACACACAGAATGATCCACACACACAGAATGATCCACACACACAGAATGATCCACACACACAGATGATCCACACACACAGAATGATCCACACACACAGAATGATCCACACACAGAATGATCCACACACACAGAATGATCCACACACACAGAATGATCCACACACACATAATCCACACACGCAGAATGATCCACACACACAATGATCCACACACACATAATGATCCACACACAATGATCCACACACACAGAATGATCCACACACACAGAATGATCCACACACACAGAATGATCCGCACACACAGAATGATCCACACACACAGATGATCCACACACACAGAATGATCCACACACAGAATGATCCACACACACAGATGATCCACACACACAGAATGATCCACACACACAGAATGATCCACACACACAGAATGATCCACACACACAGCTGATCCACACACACATAATGATCCACACACACAGAATGATCCACACACACAGAATGATCCACACACACAGAATGATCCACACACACAGAATGATCCACACACACAGAATGATCCACACACAGAATGATCCACACACAGAATGATCCACACACACAGAATGATCCACATACACAGAATGATCCACACACAGAATGATCCACACACACAGAATGATCCACACACAGAATGATCCACATACACAGAATGATCCACACACAGAATGATCCACACACACAGAATGATCCACACACACAGAATGATCCACACACACAGAATGATCCACACACACAGAATGATCCACACACACAGAATGATCCACACACACAGAATGATCCACACACACAATGATCCACACACACAGAATGATCCACACACACAGAATGATCCAAACACACAGAATGATCCACACACACAGAATGATCCACACACACAGAATGATCCACACACACAGAATGATCCACACACACAGAATGATCCACACACACAGAATGATCCACACACAGAATGATCCACACACACAGAATGATCCACACACACAGAATGATCCACACACACAGAATGATCCACACACACAGAATGATCCACACACACAGAATGATCCACATACACAGAATGATCCACACACACAGAATGATCCACACACACAGAATGATCCACACACACAGAATGATCCACACACACAGAATGATCCACATACACAGAATGATCCACACACACAGAATGATCCACACACACAGAATGATCCACACACACAGAATGATCCACATACACAGAATGATCCACACACACAGAATGATCCACACACACAGAATGATCCACACACACAGAATGATCCACACACACAGAATGATCCACATACACAGAATGATCCACACACACAGAATGATCCACACACACAGAATGATCCACACACACAGAATGATCCACACACACAGAATGATCCACACACACAGAATGATCCACATACACAGAATGATCCACACACACAGAATGATCCACACACACAGAATGATCCACACACACAGAATGATCCACACACACAGAATGATCCACACACACACAATGATCCACACACACACAATGATCCACACACACACAATGATCCACACACACAGAATGATCCACACACACAGAATGATCCACACACACACAATGATCCACACACACAGAATGATCCACACACACACAATGATCCACACACACACAATGATCCACACACACACAATGATCCACACACACACAATGATCCACACAGGATCACAACACAGTTACTGACCAGTGCTCCTCAGAAGGTGTTCCAGCATACGTCCAGGGGCCATTTATCGTCCAGCCAACAACTGAAACACAAATATACATTATATATACGTTATATATACATTATATATACATTATATATACATTATATATACATTATATACACATGGATAGGCATAATTTGAAATTCAAAATTCTTAGGCGATTTGAAAATCCCAATAACCAAAATAATTCTTTTGCCTGAGTAATTAAAATAAGAAAAATACTACGAACTCTCCAGAAAGTCTAAATTATTTCTAAAATTACGTTTAATTACGTTTTTTCAATACATTAAAGTTCATTAACCAAATATATAATAATATATATTAGTCAAAGTGGCAGAAATGGGGCCATTTTTTCGGCCATTTGTCCCCCCCCCTTTCCAAAAATGTGGAATTCGAGAGGTAATCGGGAAAGTGTTTCTGGTTCCTGCATCTGGATCACATTGTGAGTCAAGGAACGGGACGGGGTTTAAACCCATGGCCAGTGAGTTGTAGACAGGCCAGTGCGTTAACCACTGTACTAGTCAGCTCTAAGATTCCTCAGACTAGGTACACTTGTATACATGTTAGGAAGGTTAGCATGGGCCGCCACTGTGACCTCAAGTACAGGATTTTTTACAGATGAGTCACCATATACTTGTGGTTACAGTGGTGGCCCAGGCTAACCTTCCTATGATATACCTTTGATCAGGTTCAAATTTTACTACTCTCAGAGCCCGGCCATGGGTCAGGCTCGTCTCGTGCTAGCCTGGTCAACCTGGCTGTTGCTGCTAAAGGGCTGCTGAACAGAAATATAATCTCTCCACAGCTTTTCACACGACCCACCAACCCACCCAACACGACCCACCAACCCACCCAACACGACCCACCAACCCACCTAACAGGACCCACCAACCCACCCCAACACGACCCACCAACCCACCAAACAGGACCCACCAACCCACCCCAACACGACCCACCAACCCACCCAACACGACCCACCAACCCACCCCAACACGACCCACCCCCCCACCCAACAGGTCCCACCAACCCACCCCAACACGACCCACCAACCCACCTAACAGGACCCACCAACCCACCCCAACACGACCCACCAACCCACCCCAACACGACCCACCAACCCACCTAACAGGACCCACCAACCCACCCCAACACGACCCACCAACCACCCCAACACGACCCACCAACCCACCCCAACACGACCCACCAACCCACCCCAACAGGACCCACCAACCCACCTAACAGGACCCATCAACCCACCCCAACACGACCCACCAACCACCCCAACACGACCCACCAACCCACCACAACACGACCCACCAACCCACCCCAACACGACCCACCAACCACCCCAACACGACCCACCAACCCACCCCAACACGACCCACCAACCACCCCAACACGACCCACCAACCCACCAACCCACCCCAACACGACCCACCAACCCACCCCAACACGACCCACCAACCCACCCCAACACGACCCACCAACCACCCCAACACGACCCACAAACCACCCCAACAGGACCCACCAACCCACCCAACACGACCCACCAACCAACCCAACACGACCCACCAATCCACCCCAACACGACCCACCAACCCACCCCAACACGACCCACCAACCCACCCCAACACGACCCACCAACCCACCCCAACACGAACCACCAACCCACCCAACACGACCCACCCCACCCCCAACCCACCAACCACCCCAACGCGACCCATCAACCCACCCCAACGCGACCCATCAACCCACCCCAACACGACCCACCAACCACCCCAACACGACCCACCAACCCACCCAACACGACCCACCCCACCCCAACACGACCCACCAACCCACCCAACACGACCCCCAACCAACCAACCACCCCAACACGACCCACCCCACCCAACACGACCCACCAACCCACCCAACACGACCCACCAACCCATCCCAACACGACCCACCAACCACCCCAACACGACCCACCAACCCACCCCAACACGACCCACCACCCACCCCCACCAACCCACCCAACACGACACAACCCATCCCAACACGACCCACCAACCCCCCAACACGACCCACCAACCCACCCCAACACGACCCACCAACCCACCCAACACGACCCACCAACCCACCCAACACGACCCACCAACCCACCCCAACACGACCAACCACCCCAACACGACCCACCAACCCACCCCAACACGACCCACCAACCACCCCAACACGACCCACCAACCACCTCAACACGACCCACCAACCCACCCCAACCCCAACACGACCCACCAACCACCGCAACACGACCCACCAACCCACCCCAACACGACCCACCAACCACCCCAACCGACCCACCAACACGACCCACCAACCCACCCCAACACGACCCACCAACCCACCCCAACACGACCCACCAACCACCCCAACACGACCCACCAACCACCCCAACACGACCCACCAACCACCCCAACACGACCCACCAACCCACCCCAACGCGACCCACCAACCACCCTAACACGAACCACCCCAACACGACCCACCAACCACCCCAACACGACCCACCAACCACCCCAACACGACCCACCAACCACCCCAACACGACCCACCAACCACCCCAACACGACCCACCAACCCACCCCAACACGACCCACCAACCACCCCAACACGACCCACCAACCCACCCCAACACGACCCACCAACCACCCCAACACGACCCACCAACCCACCCCAACACGACCCACCAACCACCCCAACACGACCCACCAACCCACCCCAACACGACCCACCAACCCACCCCAACACGACCCACCAACCCACCCCAACACGACCCACCAACCACCCCAACACGACCCACCAACCCACCCCAACACGACCCACCAACCACCCCAACACGACCCACCAACCCACCCCAACACGACCCACCAACCACCCCAACACGACCCACCAACCCACCCCAACACGACCCACCAACCACCCCAACACGACCCACCAACCACCCCAACACGACCCACCAACCACCCCAACACGACCCACCAACCCTCCCCAACACGACCCACCAACCACCCACCAACCAACCACCCCAACACGACCCACCAACCACCCCAACACGACCCACCAACCCACCCCAACACGACCCACCAACCACCCCAACACGACCCACCAACCACCCCAACACGACCCACCAACCACCCCAACACGACCCACGAACCACCCCAACACGACCCACCAACCCACCCCAACACGACCCAAAAACCCACCCCAACACGACCCACCAACCCACCCCAACACGACCCACCAACCACCCCAACACGACCAACCAACCAACCCACCCCAACACGACCCACCAACCACCCCAACACCCACCAACCACCCCAACACGACCCACCAACCAACCCAACACGACCCACCAACCCACCCCAACACTACCCCAACACGACCAACCACCCCAACACGACCCACCAACCCACCCCAACACGACCCACCAACCACCCCAACACGACCCACCAACCACCGCAACACGACCCACCAACCCACCCCAACACGACCCACCAACCACCCCAACACGACCCACCAACCCACCCCAACACGACCCCCCACCCCCCCCCAACACGACCCACCAACCCACCCCAACCCGGCCCACCAACCACCCCAACACGACCCACCGACCCACCCCACCCCAACACGACCCACCAACCCACCACAACACGACCCCCCAAACCACCACAACACGACCCACCAACCCACCACAACACGACCCACCAACCCACCCCAACACGACCCACCAACCCATCCCAACGCGACCCACCAACCCATCCCAACGCGACCCACCAACCCACCCCAACGCGACCCACCAACCCACCCCAACGCGACCCACCAACACACCCCAACGCGGCCCACCAACCACCCCAACGCGACCCATCAACCCACCCCAACGCGACCCATCAACCCACCCCAACACGACCCACCAACCACCCCAACACGACCCACCAACCCCCACCCCAACACGACCCACCAACCCACCCCAACACGACCCACCAACCCACCACCCCCACAACACGACCCACCAACCCACCCCAACACGACCCACCAACCACCCCAACACGACCCACCAACCACCCCAACACGACCCACCAACCCACCCCAACACGACCTTGAGTTAAGCAAGAAAATCCAGTTGAGTACGTAGCTTGTAATGTACTCTTGTACACCTGGCTGTACTCTTGTACACCTGACTGTACTCTTGTACACCTGACTGTACTCTTGTACACCTGACTGTACTCTTGTACACCTGACTGTACTCTTGTACACCTGGCTGTACTCTTGTACATCTGGTTGTACTCTTGTACACCTGACTGTACTCTTGTACATCTGGTTGTACTCTTGTACACCTGACTGTACTCTTGTACACCTGACTGTACTCTTGTACACCTGACTGTACTCTTGTACACCTGACTGTACTCTTGTACACCTGACTGTACTCTTGTACACCTGGCTGTACTCTTGTACACCTGGCTGTACTCTTGTACACCTGGCTGTACTCTTGTACACCTGACTGTACTCTTGTACACCTGTCTGTACTCTTGTACACCTGACTGCACTCTTGTACACCTGACTGCACTCTTGTACACCTGACTGTACTCTTGTACATCTGGCTGTACTCTTGTACACCTGACTGTACTCTTGTACACCTGACTGTACTCTTGTACACCTGACTGTACTCTTGTACACCTGGCGGTACTCTTGTACATCTGGTTGTACTCTTGTACACCTGACTGTACTCTTGTACACCTGACTGCACTCTTGTACACCTGACTGTACTCTTGTACATCTGGTTGTACTCTTGTACACCTGACTGTACTCTTGTACACCTGACTGTACTCTTGTACACCTGACTGTACTCTTGTACACCTGACTGCACTCTTGTACACCTGACTGCACTCTTGTACATCTGGCTGTACTCTTGTACACCTGACTGTACTCTTGTACACCTGACTGCACTCTTGTACACCTGACTGCACTCTTGTACATCTGGCTGTACTCTTGTACACCTGACTGTACTCTTGTACACCTGACTGCACTCTTGTACACCTGACTGTACTCTTGTACATCTGGCTTCACTCTTGTACACCTGACTGTACTCTTGTACACCTGGCTGTACTCTTGTACACCTGGCTGTACTCTTGTACACCTGGCTGTACTCTTGTACACCTGACTGTACTCTTGTACACTTGGTTGTACTCTTGTATACCTGACTGTACTCTTGTACACCTAGCTGTACTCTTGTACACCTGGCTGTACTCTTGTACACCTGGCTGTACTCTTGTACACCTGACTGTACTCTTGTACACCTGGCTGTACTCTTGTACACCTGACTGTACTCTTGTACACCTGACTGTACTCTTGTACACATGACTGTACTCTTGTACACCTGGCTGTACTCTTGTACACCTGGCTGTACTCTTGTACACCTGGCTGTACTCTTGTACACCTGACTGTACTCTTGTACACCTGGCTGTACTATTGTACACCTGACTGTATTCTTGTTCACCTGACTGTACTCTTGTACACCTGACTGTACTATTGTACACCTGACTGTACTCTTGTACACCTGACTGTACTCTTGTACACCTGACTGTACTCTTGTACACCTGACTGTACTCTTGTACACCTGACTGTACTCTTGTACACCTGACTGTACTCTTGTACACCTGGCTGTACTCTTGTACACCTGACTGTACTCTTGTACACCTGACTGTACTCTTGTACACCTGGCTGTACTCTTGTACACCTGACTGTACTCTTGTACACCTGACTGTACTCTTGTACACCTGACTGTACTCTTGTACACCTGACTGTACTCTTGTACACCTGACTGTACTCTTGTACACCTGACTGTACTCTTGTACACCTGACTGTACTCTTGAACACCTGACTGTACTCTTGTACACCTGACTGTACTCTTGTACACCTGACTGTACTCTTGTACATCTGACTGCACTCTTGTACACATGACTGTACTCTTGTACACCTGGCTGTACTCTTGTACAACTGACTGCACTCTTGTACACATGACTGTACACTTGTACACCTGACTGTACTCTTGTACATCTGGCTGTACTCTTGTACACCTGACTGTACTCTTGCACACATGACTGTACTCTTGTACACCTGGCTGTACTCTTGTACATCTGGCTGTACTCTTGTACACATGACTGTACTCTTGTACACCTGACTGTACTCTTGTACACCTGGCTGTACTCTTGTACACATGACTGTACTCTTGTACACCTGACTGTACTCTTGCACACCTGACTGTACTCTTGTACACCTGGCTGTTCTCTTGTACACATGACTGTACTCTTGTACACCTGACTGTACTCTTGTACACCTGGCTGTACTCTTGTACACCTGACTGCACTCTTGTACACCTGACTGTACACTTGTACACCTGATTGTACTCTTGTACACCTGACTGTACTCTTGTACATCTGGCTGTACTCTTGTACACCTGACTGTACTCTTGTACACCTGACTGTACTCTTGTACACCTGGCTGTACACTTGTACACCTGGCTGTACACTTGTACACCTGTCTGTACTCTTGTACACCTGACTGTACTCTTGTACACCTGACTGTACGCTTGTACACCTGGCTGTTCTCTTGTACACCTGACTGCACTCTTGTACACCTGGCTGTACTCTTGTACACCTGACTGTACTCTTGTACACCTGACTGTACGCTTGTACACCTGACTGTACTCTTGTACATCTGGCTGTACTCTTGTACACCTGGCTGTTCTCTTGTACACCTGACTGCACTCTTGTACACCTGGCTGTACTCTTGTACACCTGACTGTACTCTTGTACACCTGACTGTACGCTTGTACACCTGACTGTACTCTTGTACACCTGGCTGTACTCTTGTACACCTGGCTGTACTCTTGTACACCTGACTGTACTCTTGTACACCTGACTGTACTCTTGTACACCTGACTGTACTCTTGTACACCTGGCTGTACTCTTGTACACCTGGCTGTACTCTTGTACACCTGGCTGTACTCTTGTACACCTGGCTGTACTCTTGTACACCTGGCTGTACTCTTGTACACCTGACTGTACTCTTGTACACCTGACTGTACTCTTGTACACATGACTGTACTCTTGTACACATGACTGTACTCTTGTACACATGACTGTACTCTTGTACACATGACTGTACTCTTGTACACATGACTGTACTCTTGTACACATGACTGTACTCTTGTACACATGACTGTACTCTTGTACACATGACTGTACTCTTGTACACATGACTGTACTCTTGTACACATGACTGTACTCTTGTACACATGACTGTACTCTTGTACACATGACTGTACTCTTGTACACCTGACTGTACTCTTGTACACCTGACTGTACTATTGTACACATGACTGTACTATTGTACACATGACTGTACTCTTCCTGTACACCCATGTACACGACGCTAATTTACGCTATTGTACATACTGTAGTGTGAACAGCAATAGACTACGATCTATTGTACACAGTAATAGACTACCATCTACTGTACACAGTAATAGACTACCATCTATTGTACACAGTAATAGACTACCATCTATTGTACACAGTAATAGACTACCATCTATTGTACACAGTAATAGACTACCATCTATTGTACACAGTAACAGACTACCATCTATTGTACACAGTAATAGACTACCATCTATTGTACACAGTAATAGACTACCATCTATTGTACGCAGTAATAGACTACCATCTATTGTACACAGTAATAGACTACGATCTATTGTACACAGTAATAGACTACCTTCTATTATACACAGCAATAGACTACCATCTATTGTACACAGTAATAGACTACCATCTATTGTACACAGTAATAGACTACCATCTATTGTACACAGTAATAGACTACCATCTATTGTACACAGTAATAGACTACCATCTATTGTACACAGTAATAGACTTCCATCTATTGCACTCAGTAATAGACTACCATCTATTGTACTCAGTAATAGAGTACCATCTATTGTACACAGTAATAGACTACCATCTATTGTACTCAGTAATAGACTACCATCTATTGTACTCAGTAATAGACTACCATCTATTGTACACAGTAATAGACTTCCATCTATTGTACACAGTAATAGACTACCATCTATTGTACTCAGTAATAGACTACCATCTATTGTACTCAGTAATAGACTACCATCTATTGTACACAGTATTAGTCTACCATCTATTGTACACAGTAATAGTCTACCATCTATTGTACACAGTAATAGGCTGTCTATTGTACACAGTAATAGACTACCATCTATTGTACACAGTAATAGTCTACCATCTATTGTACGCAGTAATAGACTACCATCTATTGTACAAATAGATTACTTTCTATTGTACACAGTAATAGGCTACCATCTATTGTACAAAATAGACTACCATCTGTTGTACAAAATAGACTACCATCTATTGTACACAGTAATAGACTCCCATCTATTGTACACTGCTACATCTGTGGCTCCTCTACAACTCAACTGCTACATCTGTGGCTCCTCTACAACTCAACTGCTACATCTGTGGCTCCTCTACAACTCAACTGCTACATCTCTGGCTCCTCTACAACTCAACTGCTACATCTCTGGCTCCTCTACAACTCAACTGCTACATCTGTGGCTCCTCTACAACTCAACTGCTACATCTCTGGCTCCTCTACAACTCATCTGCTACATCTGTGGCTCCTCTACAACTCAACTGCTACATCTCTGGCTCCTCTACAACTCAACTGCTACATCTGTGGCTCCTCTACAACTCAACTGCTACATCTCTGGCTCCTCTACAACTCAACTGCTACATCTGTGGCTCCTCTACAACTCAACTGCTACATCTGTGGCTCCTCTACAACTCAACTGCTACATCTGTGGCTCCTCTACAACTCAACTGCTACATCTCTGGCTCCTCTACAACTCAACTGCTACATCTGTGGCTCCTCTACAACTCAACTGCTACATCTGTGGCTCCTCTACAACTCAACTGCTACATCTCTGACTTCTCTACAACTCAACTGCTACATCTCTGACTTCTCTACAACTCAACTGCTACATCTCTGGCTCCTCTACAACTCAACTGCTACATCTGTGGCTCCTCTACAACTCAACTGCTACATCTCTGGCTCCTCTACAACTCAACTGCTACATCTCTGGCTTCTCTACAACTCAACTGCTACATCTCTGGCTCCTCTACAACTCAACTGCTACATCTGTGGCTCCTCTACAACTCAACTGCTACATCTGTGGCTCCTCTACAACTCAACTGCTACATCTCTGGCTTCTCTACAACTCAACTGCTACATCTCTGGCTCCTCTACAACTCAACTGCTACATCTCTGGCTCCTCTACAACTCAACTGCTACATCTGTGGCTCCTCTACAACTCAACTGCTACATCTCTGGCTCCTCTACAACTCAACTGCTACATCTCTGGCTCCTCTACAACTCAACTGCTACATCTGTGGCTCCTCTACAACTCAACTGCTACATCTCTGGCTCCTCTACAACTCAACTGCTACATCTGTTGCTTCTCTACGACTCAACTGCTACATCTCTGGCTCCTCTACAACTCAACTGCTACATCTCTGGCTCCTCTAGGACTCAACTGCTACATCTCTGGCTCCTCTACAACTCAACTGCTACATCTCTGGCTCCTCTACAACTCAACTGCTACATTTCTGGCTCCTCTACAACTCAACTGCTACATCTGTGGCTCCTCTACAACTCAACTGCTACATCTGTGGCTCCTCTACAACTCAACTGCTACATCTCTGGCTCCTCTACAACTCAACTGCTACATCTCTGGCTCCTCTACAACTCAACTGCTACATCTCTGGCTCCTCTACAACTCAACTGCTACATCTCTGGCTCCTCTACAACTCAACTGCTACATCTCTGGCTCCTCTACAACTCAACTGCTACATCTGTTGCTTCTCTACGACTCAACTGCTACATCTCTGGCTCCTCTACAACTCAACTGCTACATCTCTGGCTCCTCTACAACTCAACTGCTACATCTCTGGCTCCTCTACAACTCAACTGCTACATCTGTGTCTCCTCTACAACTCAACTGCTACATCTGTGGCTCCTCTACAACTCAACTGCTACATCTCTGGCTCCTCTACAACTCAACTGCTACATCTCTGGCTCCTCTACAACTCAACTGCTACATCTCTGGCTCCTCTACAACTCAACTGCTACATCTGTTGCTTCTCTACGACTCAACTGCTACATCTCTGGCTCCTCTACAACTCAACTGCTACATCTCTGGCTCCTCTACAACTCAACTGCTACATCTCTGGCTCCTCTACAACTCAACTGCTACATCTCTGGCTCCTCTACAACTCAACTGCTACATCTGTAGTCCACGAAGAAACACTACAAACTGGTGGATACAACCCAGGTCAGGGTACCTGAAGAACGTATGGCTCGTGGCCCCAGCCACCCGGTCCCAGACCAGATCTCCCAGAGGAACGAAACCTAATCATCCAGGCTGTTGCTACTGAGAGCATTCCAAAGTACGAACCACAGCCTGGCTGATCAGGAACTGATTTGAGGACGTTGTTTAGTTCCCTCTTGAAGGCAGAAGTTCGCTTGTGCTTCTCCTCATACATGAAGTGTGTTGAAGAGTCGAGGACCACTGACACTAATTGTCTCAGTGTACATGTTAGGTCATTGTTAATTAGTGGAGGTGTCTGGCACCATCTACCTAGCTCCCTATTATCATAATAATAATAATAATAATAATAATAATAATAATAATAATAATTATAATTAAAACAAGTACTGGTACAACCCACAACACTGGCATACATAAAGCCCCTGGTTATTTAGAGAATTTCTGGCAAGTTAGGTTAATTTTGTCCCCCCAGGATGTCACCCACACCAGTCCACTAACACCCAGGATGCCACCCACACCAGTCCACTAACACCCAGGATGCCACCCACACCAGTCCACTAACACCCAGGATGCCACCCAAACCAGTCCACTAACACCCCGGATGCTACCCACGCCAGTCCACTAACACCCAGGATGCCACCCACACCAGTCCACTAACACCCAGGATGCCACCCACACCAGTCCACTAACACCCAGGATGCCACCCACGCCAGTCCACTAACACCCAGGATGCCACCCACACCAGTCCACTAACACCCAGGATGCCACCCACACCAGTCCACTAACACCCATTATGCTACCCACACCAGTCCACTAACACCCAGGATGCTACCCACACCAGTCCACTAACACCCAGGATGCTACCCACACCAGTCCACTAACACACAGGATGTGACCCACACCAGTCCATTAACACCCAGGATGCCACCCACACCAGTCCACTAACACCCAGGATGCTACCCACACCAGTCCTCTAACACCCTGGATGCTACCCACACCAGTCCACTAACATCCAGGATGCCACGCACACCAGTCCACTAACACCTAGGATGCCACCCACACAAGTCCACTAACACCAAGGATGTGACCCACACCAGTCCACTAACACCCAGGATGTGACCCACACGAGTCCACTAACACCCAGGATGTGACCCACACCAGTCCACTAACACCCAGGATGTGACCCACACCAGTCCACTAACACCCAGGATGTGACCCACACCAGTCCACTAACACTCAGGATGTGACCCACACCAGTCCACTAACACCCAGGATGTGACCCACAGCAGTCCACTAACACCCAGGATGTGACGCACACCAGTCCATTAACACCCAGGATGTGACCCACACCAGTCCACTAACACCCAGGATGTGACCCACACAAGTCCACTAACACCCAGGATGTGACCCACACCAGTCCACTAACACCCAGGATGTGACCCTCACCAGTCCACTAACACCCAGGATGCCACCCACACCAGTCCACTAACACCCAGGATGCCACCCACACCAGTCCACTAACACCCAGGATGCCACCCAGACCAGTCCACTAACACACAGGATGTGACCCACACCAGCCCACTACACCCAGGATGCCACCCACACCAGTCCACTAACACCCAGGATGTGACCCACACCAGTCCACTAACACCCAGAATGTGACCCACACCAGTCCAACACCCAGGATGCCACCCACACCAGTCCACTAACACCCAGGATGTGACCCACACCAGTCCACTAACACCCAGAATGTGACCCACACCAGTCCAACACCCAGGATGCCACCCACACCAGTCCACTAACACGCAGGATGTGACCCACGCCAGTCCACTAACACGCAGGATGCCACCCACACCAGTCCACTAACACCCAGGATGTGACCCACACCAGTCCACTAACACCCAGGATGTGACCCACTCCAGTCCACTAACAACAAGGATGTGACCCACACCAGTCCACTAACACCCAGTATGCCACCCACACCAGTCCACTAACACCCAGGATGCCACCCACTCCAGTCCTCTAACACCCAGGTACGTATTTTCCTAACGGTCGAACAGGAACAACAGGTGTACAGCAACACTCCCCTGTTTTCACCCTCGCAGGGAATCGAACCCGAACCCTCAGCGTGGGAAGGGAAAGCTTTACCAACCAAGCCACGGGCCACAACCATAAAACACCCTGCTAGAAGCAGCATAATACAAATTAGACCTTACCAACACTGTATATTAAGTTCTCAAATACGTCCTTGGTCTATTTACGTCTTGACTAGATGCCAAGAAGTCTATCTGAGGACCGTTGTCTTGGCTGCTAAGACGTAGTTAGCTGATGTAAGATCCACAAGGCTAGGAGAAGGCACTAGGATAAGATACCCAGTGCTGGGATGAGATATTCAGTGCTGGGATGAGATACCTAGTGCTGGGATGAGATACCTAGTGCTGGGATGAGATACCTAGTGCTGGGATGAGATACCTAGTGCTGGGATGAGATACCTAGTGCTGGGATGAGATACCTAGTGCTGGGATGAGATATTCAGTGCTGGGATGAGATATTCAGTGCTGGGATGAGATACTCAGTGCTGGGATGTGATATTCAGTGCTGGGATGAGATACTCAGTGCTGGGATGAGATATTCAGTGCTGGGATGAGATACTCAGTGCTGGGATGAGATACCTAGTGCTGGGATGAGATACTCAGTGCTGGGATGAGATATTCAGTGCTGGGATGAGATACTCAGTGCTGGGATGAGATACCTAGTGCTGGGATGAGATATTCAGTGCTGGGATGAGATATTCAGTGCTGGGATGAGATACCTAGTGCTGGGATGAGATATTCAGTGCTGGGATGTGATATTCAGTGCTGGGATGAGATATTCAGTGCTGGGATGAGATATTCAGTGCTGGGATGTGATATTCAGTGCTGGGATGTGATATTCAGTGCTGGGATGTGATATTCAGTGCTGGGATGAGATATTCAGTGCTGGGATGAGATATTCAGTGCTGGGATGTGATATTCAGTGCTGGGATGTGATATTCAGTGCTGGGATGTGATATTCAGTGCTGGGATGTGATATTCAGTGCTGGGATGTGATATTCAGTGCTGGGATGTGATATTCAGTGCTGGGATGAGATATTCAGTGCTGGGATGAGATATTCAGTGCTGGGATGAGATACCTAGTGCTGGGATGAGATACCTAGTGCTGGGATGAGATATTCAGTGCTGGGATGTGATATTCAGTGCTGGGATGTGATATTCAGTGCTGGGATGAGATATTCAGTGCTGGGATGAGATATTCAGTGCTGGGATGAGATATTCAGTGCTGGGATGAGATATTCAGTGCTGGGATGGGATATTCAGTGCTGGGATGTGATATTCAGTGCTGGGATGTGATATTCAGTGCTGGGATGTGATATTCAGTGCTGGGATGAGATATTCAGTGCTGGGATGAGATATTCAGTGCTGGGATGAGATATTCAGTGCTGGGATGAGATATTCAGTGCTGGGATGTGATATTCAGTGCTGGGATGAGATATTCAGTGCTGGGATGAGATATTCAGTGCTGGGATGTGATATTCAGTGCTGGGATGAGATATTCAGTGCTGGGATGAGATATTCAGTGCTGGGATGAGATATTCAGTGCTGGGATGAGATATTCAGTGCTGGGATGGGATATTCAGTGCTGGGATGTGATATTCAGTGCTGGGATGTGATATTCAGTGCTGGGATGTGATATTCAGTGCTGGGATGAGATATTCAGTGCTGGGATGAGATATTCAGTGCTGGGATGAGATATTCAGTGCTGGGATGAGATATTCAGTGCTGGGATGTGATATTCAGTGCTGGGATGTGATATTCAGTGCTGGGATGTGATATTCAGTGCTGGGATGAGATACCTAGTGCTGGGATGTGATATTCAGTGCTGGGATGTGATATTCAGTGCTGGGATGAGATATTCAGTGCTGGGATGTGATATTCAGTGCTGGGATGTGATATTCAGTGCTGGGATAGGATACTCAGTGCTGGGATAGGATACCCAGTGCTGGGATAGGATACCCAGTGCTGGGATAGGATACCCAGTGTTGGGATAGGATACCCAGTGCTGGGATAGGATACCCAGTGCTGGATATCCTATCCCAGGTCAAGATACACTAGCGTCAAGTACACAATATCTTAATATTAAGCTAGGATAATAAGCTAGGTTTGGAAGCTATGCTTGGATAAGACTTTCCTAGTACTGCAGCCTGGTTCTGGGCCAGGCTTGGCTGTGGGCTTTGTTGGTCATTCAGGCTGTTGCTGCTGGCACCTCGCTGGCTCTAGAATGATGATACAACGCTCACTTATGGTGCCTATGGCGCCTCTCCCATTTACTGGGTTTAGTCTACAATTCCTCTAATATCTGTTACTCCATTAAGTGTCTATGCTACTGTGTTGGTCTGGGACCAAGAACTTAACTTTCTCCTATGTATAATACCCTGGTTGTCCAGACAAGCACCAGACGAGCCTGGACCATGGCCGGGCTTCCATAGTGAAACTCTCGTAACTATTTAAAGGTATATCAAAGGTAAAATTATGCATATTAGGTCTTAGCAGTAGTTAAGATACACAAATAATTCGCAACAGGAAGAGAGGAGCTTACGACTGTGTTTTGGTCCTGCCTGGACCATTTACAGTCACAGTGACGCACGAGAGTGGCTCCTTCACCCTCGTGTGTTAGTGTGACTTGTTAATGGTTATGAGAAGGAACTGGTGGATCAGCATCACTTAGATACACAGATGTGGTCGTCAAGACGACACTAGTGGATCAGCATCTCTAAGATACACAGATGTGGTCGTCAAGACGACACTAGTGGATCAGCATCTCTAAGATACACAGATGTGGTCGTCAAGACGACACTAGTGGATCAGCATCACTAAGATACACAGATGTGGTCGTCAAGACGACACTAGTGGATCAGCATCACTTACACAGATCTGGTCGTCAAGATGACACTAGTGGATCAGCATCACTAAGATACACAGATGTGGTCGTCAAGACGACACTAGTGGATCAGCATCACTAAGATACACAGATGTGGTCGTCAAGACGACTCTAGTGAACCAGCATCACTAAGATACACAGATCTGGTCAAGACGACTCTAGTGAACCAGCATCACTAAGATACACAGATCTGGTCGTCAAGACGACGCTAGTGAACCAGCATCACTAAGATACACAGATCTGGTCGTCAAGACGACACTAGTGAACCAGCATCACTAAGATACACAGATCTGGTCGTCAAGACGACACTAGTGAACCAGCATCACTAAGATACACAGATCTGGTCGTCAAGACGACACTAGTGAACCAGCATCACTAAGATACACAGATCTGGTCGTCAAGACGACACTAGTGAACCAGCATCACTAAGATACACAGATCTGGTCGTCAAGACGACACTAGTGAACCAGCATCACTAAGATACACAGATCTGGTCGTCAAGACGACTCTAGTGAACCAGCATCACTAAGACACACAGATCTGGTCGTCAAGACGACACTAGTGAACCAGCATCACTAAGATACACAGATCTGGTCGTCAAGACGACACTAGTGGACCAGCATCACTTAGATACACAGATCTGGTCGTCAAGACGACTCTAGTGAACCAGCATCACTAAGATACACAGATCTGGTCGTCAAGACGACACTAGTGAACCAGCATCACTTAGATACACAGATCTGGTCGTCAAGACGACTCTAGTGAACCAGCATCACTTACACAGATCTGGTCAAGACGACACTAGTGAACCAGCATCACTAAGATACACAGATCTGGTCGTCAAGACGACTCTAGTGAACCAGCATCACTAAGATACACAGATCTGGTCGTCAAGACGACACTAGTGAACCAGCATCACTAAGATACACAGATCTGGTCGTCAAGACGACTCTAGTGAACCAGCATCACTAAGATACACAGATCTGGTCGTCAAGACGACACTAGTGAATCAGCATCACTAAGATACACAGATCTGGTCGTCAAGACGACTCTAGTGAACCAGCATCACTAAGATACACAGATCTGGTCGTCAAGACGACACTAGTGAATCAGCATCACTAAGATACACAGATCTGGTCGTCAAGACGACTCTAGTGAACCAGCATCACTAAGATACACAGATCTGGTCGTCAAGACGACACTAGTGAACCAGCATCACTAAGATACACAGATCTGGTCGTCAAGACGACACTAGTGAACCAGCATCACTAAGATACACAGATCTGGTCGTCAAGACGACACTAGTGAACCAGCATCACTAAGATACACAGATCTGGTCGTCAAGACGACACTAGTGAACCAGCATCACTAAGATACACAGATCTGGTCGTCAAGACGACACTAGTGGATCAGCATCACTAAGATACACAGATCTGGTCGTCAAGACGACACTAGTGGATCAGCATCACTAAGATACACAGATCTGGTCGTCCAGACGACTCTAGTGAACCTGACCTAACCTTGGCAGTCTTCAGGATATTACTCAAATTCTAGATCAGCCGGACTATAGTTAGTACATTGGACTACCAGCAGCACCAGCCTGGCTGAACAGGCTTTCATCCACCGGGAGAACTGGTCTAGGACCACTGGATATCTTCAAGCATATTTCCCATCTTTCCTGTGTCAGAAAAGTGAATACCCGTCTGCCTATTTCCCCCCCATTTTACGAGCAAGCATTTCACGATAGCATTTGTTAGTCTTCACAAAATCCTAGTTTACCTGGAGTTTCGGGGGTCAACGCCCCCGCGGCTCGGTCTGAGACCAGGCCTCATAAGCATCATCTCGTTCAGTTTTCCATCACGGCCCCAGTAAGACTGTTATGGTTGAGTGCTGTTACAACCTTCCTCTTGTAAAGTCATGTTGGTTCACGTTGTCTAAAGTCATATTGGTTCACGTTGTCTAAAGTCATGTTGGTTCACGTTGTCTAAAGTCGTGTTGGTTCACGTTGTCTAAAGTCATGTTGGTTCACGTTGTCTAAAGTCGTGTTGGTTCACGTTGTCTAAAGTCATGTTGGTTCACGTTGTCTAAATCGTATTTACCGTAGTGATTATAATCTAATGGCTCATTATCCTGTCAAAGACTTTGATGTACAATGATGTACAATGATGTACAATGAAGTACAATGCTGTACAATGCTGTACAATGATGTACAATGCTGTACAATGATGTACAATGCTGTACAATGCTGTACAATGATGTACAATGCTGTACAATGATGTACAATGAACAATGCTGTACAATGCTGTACAATGATGCACAATGCTGTACAATGAACAATGCTGTACAATGCTGTACAATGATGTACAATGCTGTACAATGCTGTACAATGATGTACAATGTTGTACAATGCTGTACAATGCTGTACAATGATGTACAATGTTGTACAATGCTGGTGCTGCTGGGTTATAATGTGCTGCCAGTTTTTACTGTCTTTGTAAAGTTGTCTCCTGGTACCTCACCTGTCTGGTATCTCACCTGTCTGGTATCTCACCTGTCTGGTACCTCACCTGTCTGGTACCTCACCTGTCTGGTATCTCACCTGTCTGGTATCTCACCTGTCTGGTATCTCACCTGTCTGGTATCTCACCTGTCTGGTACCTCATCTGTCTGGCATCTCACCTGTCTGGCATCTCACCTGTCTGGTACCTCACCTGTCTGGTACCTCACCTGTCTGGTACCTCACCTGTCTGGTATCTCACCTGCCTGGTATCTCACCTGTCTGGTATCTCCTGTCTGGTATCTCACCTGTCTGGTATCTCACCTGTCTGGTATCTCACCTGTCTGGTATCTCACCTGTCTGGTATCTCATCTGTCTGGTATCTCACCTGTCTGGTATCTCACCTGTCTGGTATCTAACCTGTCTGGTATCTCACCTGTCTGGTACCTCACCTGTCTGGTATCTCATCTGTCTGGTATCTCACCTGTCTGGTATCTCACCTGTCTGGTATCTCACCTGTCTGGTATCTCACCTGTCTGGTATCTCACCTGTCTGGTATCTCACCTGTCTGGTACCTCACCTGTCTGGTATCTCACCTGTCTGGTATCTCACCTGTCTGGTATCTCACCTGTCTGGTATCTCACCTGTCTGGTATCTCACCTGTCTGGTATCTCACCTGTCTGGTACCTCACCTGTCTGGTACCTCACCTGACTGGTACCTCACCTGTCTGGTATCTCACCTGTCTGGTATCTCACCTGTCTGGTATCTCACCTGTCTGGTATCTCACCTGTCTGGTATCTCACCTGTCTGGTACCTCACCTGTCTGGTATCTCACCTGTCTGGTATCTCACCTGTCTGGTATCTCACCTGTCTGGTATCTCACCTGTCTGGTATTTCATCTGTCTGGTATCTCACCTGTCTGGTATCTCACCTGTCTGGTATCTCACCTGTCTGGTATCTCACCTGTCTGGTATCTCACCTGTCTGGTACCTCACCTGTCTGGTACCTCACCTGTCTGGTATCTCACCTGTCTGGTATCTCACCTGTCTGGTACCTCACCTGTCTGGTATCTCACCTGTCTGGTATCTCACCTGTCTGGTATCTCACCTGTCTGGTATCTCACCTGTCTGGTATTTCATCTGTCTGGTATCTCACCTGTCTGGTATCTCACCTGTCTGGTATCTCACCTGTCTGGTATCTCACCTGTCTGGTACCTCACCTGTCTGGTACCTCACCTGTCTGGTATCTCACCTGTCTGGTATCTCACCTGTCTGGTATCTCACCTGTCTGGTATCTCACCTGTCTGGTATTTCATCTGTCTGGTATTTCATCTGTCTGGTATCTCACCTGTCTGGTATCTCACCTGTCTGGAATCTCACCTGTCTGGTATCTCACCTGTCTGGTACCTCACCTGTCTGGTACCTCACCTGTCTGGTACCTCACCTGTCTGGTACCTCACCTGTCTGGTATCTCACCTGTCTGGTACCTCACCTGTCTGGTATCTCACCTGTCTGGTATCTCACCTGTCTGGTATCTCACCTGTCTGGTATCTCATCTGTCTGGTATCTCATCTGTCTGGTATCTCATCTGTCTGGTATCTCACCTGTCTGGTATCTCACCTGTCTGGTATCTCACCTGTCTGGTATCTCACCTGTCTGGTATCTCACCTGTCTGGTATCTCACCTGTCTGGTATCTCACCTGTCTGGTATCTCACCTGTCTGGTATCTCACCTGTTCGGTATCTCACCTGCGTCAAAGTTCTTGTTCCTGAGGACACTCACTTCTCGTGCGAGTATCCTTTGCGATTACCTCTGTAAACAGGGAATTTTGTAAACCTGGCACAGGTGCATCGTATAGGACTGTGTTTTCGATTTCCTTTTCAAATTCTATGGTATTAGAGGTTGTGTCAGATGCGATTTATAAGGCCAGACAGGTTCATGAAGAATCATCTGCATGTCTGTCCACTGGGACAGAAAAACACGATCTGTTATGAAGGCAATGTCAACACTTTTACCCTGTCTCACATCGGTCAGTAGGCCTTTTGCAGTGCTCCTTCTTTCTTATGTTCTTAAATATATGATAAACGCAGCAAGCTGGGGTGACAACATCACCACAAGATCTAAACATGATTCAAGCCTATTTGTGTGGCAGAGATGAGGCAAACTGGAAAGAGAGCAACGCTCCCTCTTCAGATGAAGACGAAGGATAACAGAACTTCTCCAAGGCACCACTCTCTCTCAGGTGCGAAAATTCTGGTTAGAATAATGAAAAGCATCGAATAAAAACTCTGTCATGACTCACAAAATCGTAATGACACGATTTTACACACAAATCATACCACGGGTGGGGTTAGAACCCGTGATCAGAGAGTCACAAAACTCCAGACCGCTGCGTTAGCGTCTGGGCCAGCTGGCTTCAATAGGATTTATCCAGCTAGGTATATTTTTTCTGGCTGTGCATATACAACCCAGGAGAGACACGGGAATCAAAAAGCGATAAACGATACAAGAAAACAGGGTCACAACCACATCAAAAAGTGTATAAAACCAGTATTTTGGACCATTAGTAGTTTATAAATAGCCTGGAGACAGGTGCCATCCCTTGGTCACAGAAAAAAACACTGATACTGCCCCACTTGATATAGGAGGCAGTAGAGATGTAATAAATTATGCCTGTAGCACTAACCTCACGCATTATCAGAACTGTTCCACAGGTCCTAATCACATGGAATCGCAACAAATATACAATCCAGGGTAACATGGGTTTAGGGAAGGTTGCTCCTGCCTTCCATGACTGCTGGACCATTAGGATGTGGTTCTGGATGCTCTGGAAGACGAGGTAAATGATGTAGTGTACATTGATTTCGCAGAAAAACTATCAAGACCGATCATGGAATGACTGTACAAAGAGTGGAAAAATTGATACCTGGAACAGAGGGTAGACGGATATTTTACATGGAAACAAGTAGAACTCAAGCGTTAGGAGTAAACAGAAGGAAGTCGGAAGCTGCCAGAGTTACAAGATGTTCTTGAAGGCGAGAAGCTTGTTCCACATGTTTCTGTCACCCAGGACTAACAAGGACGTAAATCACAGGAACTTAACACTCATCACTGATGACAACAATGTCTGTCAGAATGACAGCCGTTGAGCATAACAAGTCTTCAGGCAGATATAAACCAAGTCTTCCAGTGGACCTCAGACAACAAGTCTTCCAGTGGACCTCAGACAACAAGTCTTCCAGTGGACCTCAGACAACAAGTCTTCCAGTGGACCTCAGACAACAAGTCTTCCAGTGGACCTCAGACAACAAGTCTTCCAGTGGACCTCAGACAACAAGTCTTCCAGTGGACCTCAGACAACAAGTCTTCCAGTGGACCTCAGACAACAAGTCTTCCAGTGGACCTCAGACAACAAGTCTTCCAGTGGACCTCAGACAACAAGTCTTCCAGTGGACCTCAGACAACAAGTCTTCCAGTGGACCTCAGACAACAAGTCTTCCAGTGGACCTCAGACAACAAGTCTTCCAGTGGACCTCAGACAACAAGTCTTCCAGTGGACCTCAGACAACAAGTCTTCCAGTGGACCTCAGACAACAAGTCTTCCAGTGGACCTCAGACAACAAGTCTTCCAGTGGACCTCAGACAACAAGTCTTCCAGTGGACCTCAGACAACAAGTCTTCCAGTGGACCTCAGACAGCAAGTCTTCCAGTGGACCTCAGACAACAAGTCTTCCAGTGGACCTCAGACAACAAGTCTTCCAGTGGACCTCAGACAGCAAGTCTTCCAGTGGACCTCAGACAGCAAGTCTTCCAGTGGACCTCAGACAGCAAGTCTTCCAGTGGACCTCAGACAGCAAGTCTTCCAGTGGACCTCAGACAACAAGTCTTCCAGTGGACCTCAGACAACAAGTCTTCCAGTGGACCTCAGACAACAAGTCTTCCAGTGGACCTCAGACAACAAGTCTTCCAGTGGACCTCAGACAACAAGTCTTCCAGTGGACCTCAGACAACAAGTCTTCCAGTGGACCTCAGACAACAAGTCTTCCAGTGGACCTCAGACAACAAGTCTTCCAGTGGACTTAAGAAATCGTAATGACACGATTGCAAATAAACCATACCCCCGGCCGGGATTGAACCCGCGACGGGCTGGAGTTTTGAGACTCTATGACCGCGGGTTCAATCCCGGCCGGGGGTATGGTTTCTTCCAGTGGACCTCAGACAACAAGTCTTCCAGTGGACCTCAGACAGTGTGATGTTTAACCAGGACAAGTTTCAGTTGCTTCACTACGGGGAAATGGAGGGAATAAACCATACCTTGGGCGGGGTTAGAACCCGCGATCAGTCATACAGCTCCAGACCGACGCCGTGGCCACTGGACCAGCTGGCCCAGTGGCTAACGCGTCGGTCTGGAGTTGTATGACTCTCTGATCGCGGGTTCTAACCCCACCCAAGGTATGGTTTGTTTATAATAATGCCATAACCATTTCACGAATTATGACACAGACGAAATTAAGATAAACAGAGTACCTTGAACAAAGCGGCAGTCTCATGTGAGAGACCTAGGAGCAACGATGTCAGATGTCACATTTAAGGATACCAAGAGTGTTCTTACAAGGGAAATGATTGGCTGGATAACTAGAACCTTCAAAACAAGAGATTCTGAACCAATGAAGATACTGTGAGAAGTATTCCCTCCCGGCTACAATACTGCTGTGTACTAACAACCCCTTCATGATAGACAAGATTGATCTATCACTGTTCTTATTCAATCATCTGATCTACTGGGAACTTTTGAAGTCCTCTAAATTGTATTCCTTGGAGCAGAGGCGAGAAGGATACATCATAATTTACACCTGGATAATTCTGGAGGGACTGGTCATAAATCTGAACACTGAATCACAGTATAACGTGAGTCTTGGCAGATGAGTGTCGGAGGACCACGACTCGTCAACGCCCTCCGTGTTGTCAACAAGGAACCGGACAGGTTCCTCAATTCAGTGTCTGATCATCCGGGCTGACGTTCGGATGTTGAACTGCATGAAACCAGCAGCTACAGCCTGGTTGATCAGACTTTGTTCCTCCAGGAGGCCTGGTCTAGGACCGGGTTATGGGGGCGTTGACTCATAAGCGTCCTTCAGGTATCATTTAAATGGTGGGTATCCGATTGTTGCTAGTGAGAAAGTACCCACCACGATGGTGGGTACCCATCTTGATAGTGGGAGGTAGATACCCACCATGAGGGTGGGTACCCACCTTGATAGTGGGAGGTAGATACCCACCATGAGGGTGGGTACCCACCTTGATAGTGGGAGGTAGATACCCACCATGAGGGTGGGTACCCACCTTGATAGTGGGAGGTAGATACCCACCATGAGGGTGGGTACCCACCTTGATAGTGGGAGGTAGATACCCACCATGAGGGTGGGTACCCACCTTGATAGTGGGAGGTAGATACCCACCATGAGGGTGGGTACCCACCTTGATAGCGGGAGGTAGATACCCACCATGAGGGTGGGTACCCACCTTGATAGTGGGAGGTAGATACCAACCATGAGGGTGGGTACCCACCTTGATAGTGGGAGGTAGATACCCACCATGAGGGTGGACACCCACCTTGATAGTGGGAGGTAGATACCCACCATGAGGGTGGGTACCCA
>NC_091389.1:0-80000 GCF_038502225.1 Cherax quadricarinatus | reverse complement strand
GGGGTGGATATGGAGTGGCCACAGATACACAGGGTGGATATGGAGTGCCCACATGTACACAGGGGTGAATATGGAGTGGGTACAATTACACAGGGATGGATATGGAGTGGCGACAGGTACACAGGGGAGGATATGGAGTGGTCACTCACAGTTATATAGGGGTGGATATGGAGTGGTCACCCACAGTTATATAGGGGTGGATATGGAGTGGTCACTCACAGTTACACAGGGGTGGATATGGAGGGGTCACTCAGTTATATAGGGGTGGATATGGAGTGGTCACTCACAGTTATATAGGGGTGGATATGGAGTGGTCACTCACAGTTACACAGGGGAGGATATGGAGTGGTCACTCTCAGTTATATAGGGGTGGATATGGAGTGGTCACTCACAGGTATACAGGGGTGGATATTAAGTGGTCACTCACAGTTATATAGGGGTGGATATGGAGTGGTCACTTACAGTTATATAGGGGTGGATATGGAGTGGTCACTTACAGTTATATAGGGGTGGATATGGAGTGGTCACTTACAGTTATATAATGGTGGATATGGAGTGGTCACTCACAGTTATATAGGGGTGGATATGGAGTGGTCACTTACAGTTATATAGGGGTGGATATGGAGTGGTCACTTACAGTTATATAGGGGTGGATATGGAGTGGTCACTTACAGTTATATAGGGGTGGATATGGAGTGGTCACCCACAGTTATATAGGGGTGGATATGGAGTGGTCACTTACAGTTATATAGGGGTGGATATGGAGTGGTCACTTACAGTTATATAGGGGTGGATATGGAGTGGTCACTTACAGTTATATAGGGGTGGATATGGAGTGGACACTCACAGTTACACAGGGGTGGATATGGAGTGGTCACTCACAGTTATATAGGGGTGGATATGGAGTGGTCACTCACAGTTACACAGGGATGGTTATGGAGTGGTCACTCACAGTCATATAGGGGTGGATATGGAGTGGTCACTCACAGTTATATAGGGGTGGATATGGAGTGGTCACTCACAGTTATATAGGGGTGGATATGGAGTGGACACTCACAGTTATATAGGGGTGGATATGGAGTGGTCACTCACAGTTATACAGGGGTGGATATGGAGTGGACACTCACAGTTATATAGGGGTGGATATGGAGTGGTCACTCACAGTTATATAGGGGAGGATATGGAGTGGTCACTCACAGTTATATAGGGGTGGATATGGAGTGGTCACTCACAGTTATATAGGGGAGGATATGGAGTGGTCACTCACAGTTATTCAGGGGTGGATATGGAGTGGACACTCACAGTTATATACGGGTGGATATGGAGTAACCAATCACAGTTACATAGGGGTGGATATGGAGTGGCCACAGGTACACAGGGGTGGATATGGAGTGGGCACAGTTACACAGGGATGGATATGGAGTGGCGACAGGTACACAGGGGAGGATATGGAGTGGTCACTCACAGTTATATAGGGGTGGATATGGAGTGGTCACTTAGTTATATAGGGGTGGATATGGAGTGGTCACTCACAGTTATATAGGGGTGGATATGGAGTGGTCACTCACAGTTATATAGGGGTGAATATGGAGTGGTCACTCACAGTTATATAGGGGTGGATATGGAGTGGTCACTCACAGTTATATAGGGGTGAATATGGAGTGGTCACTCACAGTTATATAGGGGTGGATATGGAGTGGTCACTCACAGTTATATAGGGGTGGATATGGAGTGGTCACTCAGTTATATAGGGGTGAATATGGAGTGGTCACTCTCAGTTATATAGGGGTGGATATGGAGTGGTCACTCACAGTTATATAGGGGTGGATATGGAGTGGTCACTCAGTTATATAGGGGTGAATATGGAGTGGTCACTCTCAGTTATATAGGGGTGGATATGGAGTGGTCACTCAGTTATATAGGGGTGGATATGGAGTGGACACTCACAGTTATATAGGGGTGGATATGGAGTGGTCACTCACAGTCATACAGGGGTGGATATGGAGTGGACACTCACAGTTATATAGGGGTGGATATGGAGTGGTCACTCAGTTACACAGTGGTGGATATGGAGTTGTCACTCACAGCTATTCAGGGGTGGATATGGAGTGGTCACTCACAGTTATATAGGGGTGGATATGGAGTGGTCACTCACAGTTATATAGGGGTGGATATGGAGTGGTCACTCACAGTTACACAAGGGTGGATATGGAGTGGTCACTCTCAGTTACATAGGGGTGGATATGGAGTGGTCACTCAGTTATATAGGGGTGAATATGGAGTGGTCACTCTCAGTTATATAGGGGTGGATATGGAGTGGTCACTCAGTTATATAGGGGTGGATATGGAGTGGACACTCACAGTTATATAGGGGTGGATATGGAGTGGTCACTCACAGTCATACAGGGGTGGATATGGAGTGGACACTCACAGTTATATAGGGGTGGATATGGAGTGGTCACTCAGTTACACAGTGGTGGATATGGAGTTGTCACTCACAGCTATTCAGGGGTGGATATGGAGTGGTCACTCACAGTTATATAGGGGTGGATATGGAGTGGTCACTCACAGTTACATAGGGGTGGATATGGAGTGGTCACTCACAGTTATATAGGGGTGGATATGGAGTGGTCACTCACAGTTACACAGGGGTGGATATGGAGTGGCGACAGGTACACAGGGGAGGATATGGAGTGGGCACAATTACACAGGGGTGGATATGGAGTGACCACAGTTACACAGGGGTGGATATGGAGTGACCACAGTTACACAGGGGTGGATATGGAGTGACCACAGTTACACAGGCGTGGATATGGAGTGGTCACTCACAGTTATACAGGGGTGGATATGGAGTGGTCACTAACAGTTATATAGGGGTGGATATGGAGTGGCCACAGGTACGCAGGGGTGGATATGGAGTGGCCACAGATACACAGGGGTGAATATGGAGTGGGTACAATTACACAGGGATGGATATGGAGTGGCGACAGGTACACAGGGGAGGATATGGAGTGATCACTCACAGTTATATAGGGGTGGATATGGAGTGGTCACTCACAGTTATATAGGGGTGGATATGGAGTGGTCACTCACAGTTACACAGGGGTGGATATGGAGGGGTCACTCAGTTATATAGGGGTGGATATGGAGTGGTCACTCACAGTTATATAGGGGTGGATATGGAGTGGTCACTCACAGTTACACAGGGGAGGATATGGAGTGGTCACTCACAGTTATATAGGGGTGGATATGGAGTGGTCACTCACAGTTATATAGGGGTGGATATGGAGTGGTCACTCACAGTTATATAGGGGTGGATATGGAGTGGTCACTCACAGTTATATAGGGGTGGATATGGAGTGGTCACTCACAGTTATATAGGGGTGGATATGGAGTGGTCACTCACAGTTATATAGGGGAGGATATGGAGTGGTCACTCACAGTTATATAGGGGTGGATATGGAGTGGTCACTCACAGTTATATAGGGGTGGATATGGAGTGGTCACTCACAGTTATATAGGGGAGGATATGGAGTGGTCACTCACAGTTATATAGGGGTGGATATGGAGTGGTCACTCACAGTTATATAGGGGTGGATATGGAGTGGTCACTCACAGTTATATAGGGGTGGATATGGAGTGGTCACTCACAGTTATATAGGGGAGGATATGGAGTGGTCACTCACAGTTATATAGGGGTGGATGTGGAGTGGTCACTCACAGTTATATAGGGGTGGATATGGAGTGGTCACTCACAGTTATATAGGGGTTGATATGGAGTGGTCACTCACAGTTATATAGGGGTGGATATGGAGTGGTCACTCACAGTTATATAGGGGTTGATATGGAGTGGTCACTCACAGTTATATAGGGGTGGATGTGGAGTGGTCACTCACAGTTACACAGGGGTGGATATAGAGTGGACACAGTTACACAGGGGTGGATATAGAGTGGGCACAGTTACACAGGGGTGGATATAGAGTGGGCACAGTTACACAGGGGTGGATATAGAGTGGACACAGTTACACAGGGGTGGATATAGAGTGGGCACAGTTACACAGGTATTTTCCAAACTCCACTATCCTCGTCACTTCATCAGAGACTGCAGACGGCGGGCATTAAACATCTTCAACACACCCAGAGAAGACTGAACATTAAAATGGTATAAAATACCGACAGGGTGTTAGGTAAGACACATATGCAACAGTTAGGTATCTTTATTATGAAACGTTTCGCCTACACAGTAGGCTTCTTCAGTCAAGTACAGAAAAGTTGATAGAAGCAGAAGATACTTGAAGACGATGTAATCAGTCCATCAGTCCATCAGTCCATCGTCTTCAAGTATCTTCTGCTTCTATCAACTTTTCTGTACTCGACTGAAGAAGCCTACTGTGTAGGCGAAACGTTTCATAATAAAGATACCTAACTGTTGCATATGTGTCTTACCTAACAACCTGTCGGTATTTTATACCATTTTAATGTTCAATCTGTCAGACAAGATTGATGGAATGTTTCAGTCATACAGTAGGTATCTTCAGTCAAATACAGAGGGAACAGAAGTGTTGTAATAACGATGATGTAACCAGTCCTTCAACCTTGGAGAATAAGCATTTGAGGTGGTCAGTCCCTCAGCCTGGAGCAGAGTTCAGCACCATGGTCTGGAACAAGGTGGTCAGTCCCTCAGCCTGGAGAAGAGTTCAGCTCCATGGTCTGGAACGAGGTGGTCAGTCCCTCAGCCTGGAGAAAAGTTCAGCTCCATGGTCTGGAACAAGGTGGTCAGTCCCTCAGCCTGGAGAAGAGTTCAGCTCCATGGTCTGGAACGAGGTGGTCAGTCCCTTAGCCTGGATAAGAGTTCAGCTCCATGGTCTGGAACGAGGTGGTCAGTCCCTCAGCCTGGAGAAAAGTTCAGCTCCATGGTCTGGAACAAGGTGGTCAGTCCCTCAGCCTGGAGAAGAGTTCAGCTCCATGGTCTAGAGCAAGGTGGTCAGTCCCTCAGCCTGGAGAAGAGTTCAGCTCCATGGTCTGGAACGAGGTGGTCAGTCCCTCAGCCTGGAGAAGAGTTCAGCTCCATGGTCTGGAACAATTTGGTCAGTCCCTCAGCCTGGAGAAGAGTTCAGCTCCATGGTCTGGAACAAGGTGGTCAGTCCCTCAGCCTGGAGAAGAGTTCAGCTCCATGGTCTGGAATAAGGTGGTCAGTCCCTCAGCCTCTTCTGGGCTACATAAAAACATAAGAAAGGAGGAACACTGCAGTAGGCCTGTTGGCCCATATTAAGCAGGTCCTTAACAAATCCAACCCACTAACATAAACGCTACCCAAGCTGCCTCTCTTCAAGACCACTGGCTGTCTTCAAGACCCCTGGCTGTATTCAAGACCCCTGGCTGTATTCAAGACCCCTGGCTGTCTTCAAGACCCCTGGCTGTCTTCAAGACCCCTGGCTGTCTTCAAGACCCCTGGCTGTCTTCAAGACCCCTGGCTGTCTTCAAGACCCCTGGCGCTGGACAGACACACAAAGTCGGTACCTGACCAGCCGGGCTGTGGGTCCTACTTCAGTTTAATGCGACCAGCAGTAACAGCCTGACTGATAAGGCCTTAATCCACCACCACCAGGCCTGGTCACATACCAGACCGAGGGGGCCTTGACCCCCGATCCTCCTCCAGGTATATCATACAACCGGAGCCAGTGGTCCGCTAATACGAACACTTCCCAGGAAGACAACACGGGCAACCTCGAGTCAAGGAAACCCAGACCAGAACTTAACGCTGACACAGTTACTAATACACGCCACGTACACAATACACGCCTCGCACATAATACACGCCACGTACACAATACACGCCACGTACATAAGCAATGCAAGCCTACCTTGATTATTCCAGGGAAAGTCGCACTCCTGACTGTCCACTTTCATGACTGCTGACAGTCATGGGGTGATGGAAGGTCATCAGCTGCCATAGGTCAGAGGATCTCCCATTGACATACCGAACATTTCGCTACAGCTTGTAAATGACCCAAGCCAGAGCGAATCGTTATAGTAAGTTCCTGTGTGCTTTATAAGAACATAAGAAGGAACACTGTAGCAGGCCTACTGGCCCATGCGAGGCAGGTCCAAGTCTCCCACCGGCTTAAGCTAATGCCCTAACCTAGTTAGGTCAGGTCACAGCCACTTAAGAAAGGAACACAGTATCTGATTTATTAGCACAAGCTAGTCAGGTCCAACTCACACCCACCCACACCCACTCATGTATAAATCTAACCTATTTTTAAACTACACAACGTTTTAGCCTCAATAACTGTACTCAGGAGTTTGTTCCACTCATCCACAACTCTATTGCCAAACCAGTGCTTTCCTATATCCTTCCCGAATCTGATTTTTTCAGTCCACACGAAGAAGAATAGTGTAGATCAGGAGAAGTTTGAGGTAATCAGTCCCTCAGCCTTGTAAACAATAATAATTTAGAAATTTCTGAGGAACTGGGTGCTAGCGACCACAAATCAATTACATTTAGCATTGAATGGAAGTACGTTAGTAGCGATAACTCAGTAACAGTCCCAGATTTTCGCTTAGCAGATTACGATGGGCTTAGAGAACACTTATCATCTGTTGACTGGGGTAACGAAGAGAGCTATCAATATGACAGTTTTCTGAACACTATACATGCTGCTCAAAGAGCGTTTATCCCATATAAAGAAATTAGATCAAATAGAAATGACCCAAAATGGATGAATAATAGGCTCAAATATCTACTAGGGCAAAAGAAAGGAATTTATAGGCGTATCAAAAGAGGTGAGGGTCATCTTATGAATCAGTATATTGACATTAAGAGGGACATTAAAAAGGGGATAAGAAAAGCTAAAAGGGACTATGAAATTAAAGTTGCTAGGGATTCTAAAACTAACCCAAAAAGTTTTTTCCAGGTCTATAGAACAAAAGTTAGAGATAAGATAGGTCCCCTTAAAAATAACTATGGGCACCTTACTGACAAAGAGAATGAAATGTGCTTGATTTTAAATAATTATTTTCTCTCAGTTTTTACACAGGAAGACACTAACAATATTCCAGTAATTAATTTTTACAGTGGGCTAGAAGAAGATAAATTATGTAACATCACAGTCACTAGTGAGATGGTTGTGAGGCAGATAGACAGACTGAAGCAAAATAAGTCGCCAGGTCCTGATGAGGTTTTTTCAAGGGTTCTTAAGGAATGCAAAATGGAACTCTGTGAACCATTAACTAATATTTTTAATTTATCTCTTCAAACAGGTGTAGTGTCTGATATGTGGAAGATGGCTAATGTAACTCCTATTTTTAAAACAGGGGACAAGTCGTTACCGTCAAATTACCGCCCAATAAGCCTGACCTCAATTGTAGGCAAATTACTAGAGTCAATTATAGCTGAGATTATAAGAAGCCATCTCGATAAGCATAGCTTGATTAATGATACTCAGCATGGATTCACAAGAGGCCGGTCTTGTCTAACTAATTTATTAACTTTCTTCAGTAAAGCTTTTGAGGCTGTTGACCACAATAAAGAATTTGATATTATTTACTTAGATTTTAGTAAGGCTTTTGATAGAGTTCCGCACCATAGACTGTTAAAGAAAGTGGCAGCTCATGGCATTGGGGGAAAAGTGCTCTCGTGGATCGAGTCATGGCTCACTGACAGGAAGCAGAGAGTGTCCATAAATGGGGTTAAATCCGAGTGGGGATCTGTAACAAGTGGCGTTCCACAGGGATCAGTCTTGGGCCCGTTGTTGTTTATAATATATATCAATGATCTTGATGAGGGAATTACTAGTGATATGAGCAAATTCGCCGATGACACAAAGATAGGTAGGATAATTGATTCAAACGTAGATGTTAGGGAACTTCAGGAGGATTTAAACAAACTCTATTCTTGGTCAGAAAAGTGGCAGATGCAGTTCAATGTAGATAAATGCAAGGTTCTGAGGCTTGGGAGTGCCCATAACACTAGTACTTATAAATTAAATGATGTAGAACTTAGCCATACAGATTGCGAGAAGGACTTGGGGGTTATGGTGAGCAGCAACCTTAAACCAAGACAGCAATGCCTAAGCGTACGTAATAAGGCAAATAGATTACTGGGATTTATATCAAGAAGTGTAAGCAACAGAAGTCCAGAGGTCATACTGCAGCTTTATACATCATTAGTAAGGCCTCACCTAGATTATGCAGCTCAGTTCTGGTCTCCGTATTACAAAATGGACATAAATTCGTTAGAAAACATTCAGCGTAGGATGACTAAATTAATACATAGCATCAGAAATCTTCCTTATGAAGAAAGATTGAAGACTCTTAAGTTACATTCACTTGTTAGACGAAGAATGAGGGGAGACCTGATCGAAGTGTATAAGTGGAAGATAGGTATAAATAAAGGGGATATTAATAAGGTCTTGAGGATGTCTCTCCAAGAGAGAACGCGCAGTAATGGATTTAAATTAGGTAAGTTTAGATTTAGAAAGGACATAGGAAAGTATTGGTTTGGAAATAGGGTAGTTGATGAGTGGAACAGTCTACCTAGTTGGGTTATTGAGGCTGGGACTTTGGGTAGTTTCAAATCTAGGTTGGATAAGTACATGAGTGGGAGGGGTTGGATTTGAGTGGGACTTTCACATCAGAGCTTATTTCTTGGGTGGCATTGAAAATTGGGTTGGGCAAATGTTTTGTTAGTGGGATGAATTGTAAAGGACCTGCCTAGTATGGGCCAGCAGGCCTCCTGCAGTGTTCCTCCTTTTCTTATGTTCTTATGTTCTTCTTATATGAGCAAAGTGGTTTATGTACTGTACGTAACTCACGAAATCGTAATGAGTTTTGAGACTGATCGCAGGTTCTAACCCCACCCGTGGTATGGTTTCTTATATACTGTAGACAGGTGAGGTGAAGCAGTCGTAGGCGGCATCACAGTGGGAAAATCCACATGTTGACCTACAGTCATTTCCTACTTTCACATGTGGATTTACCCACTGTGACGCCGCCTACAACTGCTACATCTCACCTGTCTACGGTATATAAGCCACTTCTCTGCACATATGCTGTACTCTTTTCAAGATTGATAGACTGATTACATCGACTCAAGGCTGAGGGACTGATTACCTCAAAGTTCCCCTCATCTTCCACCATTTATGTCTGTTACCGACTGAGGAAGCTCCTTGTTGGCGAAACGTTCATTCACCAATTCACTGTACTTGTTACAACACTGTACTTGTTACAACACTGTACTTGTTCAACACAACACTGTACTTGTTACAACACTGTACTTGCTACAACACTGTACTTGTTACAACACTGTACTTGTTACAACACTGTACTTGTTACAACACTGTACTTGTTACAACACTGTACTTGTTACAACACTGTACTTGCTACAACACTGTACTTGTTACAACACTGTACTTGTTACAACACTGTACTTGTTACAACACTGTACTTGTTACAACACTGTACTTGTTACAACACTGTACTTGTTCAACACAACACTGTACTTGTTACAACACTACTTGTTACAACACTGTACTTGTTACAACACTGTACTTGTTACAACACTGTACTTGTTCAACACAACACTGTACTTGTTACAACACTGTACTTGTTACAACACTGTACTTGTTACAACACTGTACTTGTTCAACACAACACTGTACTTGTTCAACACAACACTGTACTTGTTACAACACTGTACTTGTTACAACACTGTACTTGTTACAACACTGTACTTGTTACAACACTGTACTTGTTACAACACTGTACTTGTTACAACACTGTACTTGTTACAACACTGTACTTGTTACAACACTGTACTTGTTACAACACTGTACTTGTTACAACACTGTACTTGTTACAACACTGCACTTGTTACAACACTGCACTTGTTACAACACTGCACTTGTTACAACACTGCACTTGTTACAACACTGCACTTGTTACAACACTGCACTTGTTACAACACTGCACTTGTTACAACACTGTACTTGTTACAACACTGTATTTGTTCAACACTGTATTTGTTCAACACTGTACTTGTTACAACACTGTACTTGTTACAACACTGTACTTGTTACAACACTGTACTTGTTACAACACTGTACTTGTTACAACACTGTACTTGTTACAACACTGTACTTGTTACAACACTGTACTTGTTACAACACTGTACTTGTTACAACACTGTACTTGTTACAACACTGCACTTTTTACAACACTGCACTTGTTACAACACTGCACTTGTTACAACACTGTACTTGTTACAACACTGTACTTGTTACAACACTGTACTTGTTACAACACTGTACTTGTTACAACACTGCACTTGTTACAACACTGCACTTGTTACAACACTGCACTTGTTACAACACTGTACTTGTTACAACACTGTACTTGTTACAACACTGTACTTGTTACAACACTGTACTTGTTCAACACAACACTGTACTTGTTACAACACTGTACTTGCTACAACAATGTACTTGTTACAACACTGTACTTGTTACAACACTGTACTTGTTACAACACTGTACTTGTTACAACACTGTACTTGTTCAACACAACACTGTACTTGTTACAACACTGTACTTGTTACAACACTGTACTTGTTACAACACTGTACTTGTTACAACACTGTACTTGTTACAACACTGTACTTGTTCAACACAACACTGTACTTGTTACAACACTGTACTTGTTCAACACAACACTGTACTTGTTACAACACTGTACTTGTTACAACACTGTACTTGTTACAACACTGTACTTGTTACAACACTGTACTTGTTCAACACAACACTGTACTTGTTACAACACTGTACTTGTTACAACACTGTACTTGTTACAACACTGTACTTGTTCAACACAACACTGTACTTGTTACAACACTGTACTTGTTACAACACTGTACTTGTTACAACACTGTACTTGTTCAACACAACACTGTACTTGTTACAACACTGCATTTGTTACAACACTGTACTTGTTACAACACTGTACTTGTTACAACACTGTACTTGTTACAACACTGTACTTGCTACAACACTGCACTTGTTACAACACTGTACTTGTTACAACACTGCACTTGTTACAACACTGCACTTGTTACAACACTGCACTTGTTACAACACTGCACTTGTTACAACACTGTACTTGTTACAACACTGCACTTGTTACAACACTGTACTTGTTACAACACTGTACTTGTTACAACACTGTACTTGTTACAACACTGTATTTGTTCAACACTGTACTTGTTACAACACTGCACTTGTTACAACACTGTACTTGTTACAACACTGTACTTGTTACAACACTGTACTTGTTACAACACTGTACTTGTTACAACACTGTACTTGTTACAACACTGTACTTGTTACAACACTGCACTTTTTACAACACTGCACTTGTTACAACACTGCACTTGTTACAACACTGTACTTGTTACAACACTGTACTTGTAAAGTAAAAGGACACAAGTGCAACTAATGTGACATTTATTGTGGCAACGTTTCGCTCTCCAGGAGCTTTATCAAGCCATTACAAACAATACATGGACACAGAGGGTATATAAAGGCTCAGAGTGAGGTGAATACTAGTGAGGTGCCATTTCGATGTTCACTAGTGGTAGTAGTAGTAGTAGTAGTGGTAGTGACAAAAGCAATTAATTCGTACATGTAAAAGGATATAAAAGCTATTACTTGGGTAACATAAAAATAGGTTGGACAAATATAAACTGGAATGAGGCAGGTTGTTTCAGTGTTCACTCTCTGTGCTTTGTGTAGTATAACAGGAGAGACTATGTGATGGCAGGGTTTACTGTTTTCAGGAGGATTCTTGCTAAGACTTCGGAGATGGTGAAGCTGCCGTTGTTTTGTTTAATTGTATTCGAAACAGCGATCAGTGCTGATTCAAGGCACTTGCGTGTGCGGAAATTAGTTTCTTTTATCACTAATTGTGCGTCTCTGAATTTCATAAGATGATTAATCATCTTATGAAATTCAGAGACGCCCAATTAGTGATAAAAGAAACTAATTTCCGCACACGCAAGTGCCTTGAATCAGCACTGATCGCTGTTTCGAATACAATTAAACAAAACAACGGCAGCTTCACCATCTCCGAAGTCTTAGCAAGAATCCTCCTGAAAACAGTAAACCCTGCCATCACATAGTCTCTCCTGTTATACTACACAAAGCACAGAGAGTGAACACTGAAACAACCTGCCTCATTCCAGTTTATATTTGTCCAACCTATTTTTATGTTACCCAAGTAATAGCTTTTATATCCTTTTACATGTACGAATTAATTGCTTTTGTCACTACCACTACTACTACTACTACTACCACTAGTGAACATCGAAATGGCACCTCACTAGTATTCACCTCACTCTGAGCCTTTATATACCCTCTGTGTCCATGTATTGTTTGTAATGGCTTGATAAAGCTCCTGGAGAGCGAAACGTTGCCACAATAAATGTCACATTAGTTGCACTTGTGTCCTTTTACTTTACATATTGTCGGTAATTCTACCAACTTTATTACAACACTGTACTTGTTACAACACTGTACTTGTTACAACACTGTACTTGTTACAACACTGTACTTGTTACAACACTGCACTTGTTACAACACTGCACTTGTTACAACACTGCACTTGTTACAACACTGTACTTGTTACAACACTGTACTTGTTACAACACTGGTTTGTTTACCTGCCTTGTTAAGTGATGCCTGCACCGGCCACCTGACTATTAAGGTTCACACACCTGTGGACATTATCCGTGGAGACAAACCCGGATATAGAGAACACAGGTACACACACACATGTGCGAGGTTCCTAACACCTGCTGCCCTTGTTCACCTTCAGTAAGTAGGTACCTGGGTGTTAGTCGACTGTTGTGGTTGGCATCCTGGGGAATAGTCAGGTACCACAAGCCACTGAACGACTCCCAGATGATCTACTGGTGCAGTTCCTGTTTACATGGAATATGTAGATAATAGATGGCTAATTGTATGTGACATCTCTCCATATATATATACTTCAGGTCACTTGTTCTATCTAGGCTGGAATATTGCTGTACACTAACAGCACCTTTCAAGGCAGGTGAAATTGCTGACCTAGAAAATGTACAGAGAACTTTCACGGCGCGCATAACGGAGATAAAACACCTCAATTATTGGGAGCGCTTGAGGTTCCTAAACCTGTATTCCCTGGAACGCAGGAGGGAGAGATACATGATTATATACACCTGGAAAATCCTAGAGGGACTAGTACCGAACTTGCACACGAAAATCACTCACTACGAAAGCAAAAGACTTGGCAGACGATGCACCATCCCCCCAATGAAAAGCAGGGGTGTCACTAGCACGTTAAGAGACCATACAATAAGTGTCAGGGGCCCGAGACTGTTCAACTGCCTCCCAGCACACATAAGGGGGATTACCAACAGACCCCTGGCAGTCTTCAAGCTGGCACTGGACAAGCACCTAAAGTCAGTTCCTGATCAGCCGGGCTGTGGCTCGTACGTTGGTTTGCGTGCAGCCAGCAGCAACAGCCTGGTTGATCAGGCTCTGATCCACCAGGAGGCCTGGTCTCAGACCGGGCCGCGGGGGCGTTGACCCCCGGAACTCTCTCCAGGTAAACTCCAGGTAATACGACGTCAGTAACAAGACTGAGACATCTACGACGTCAGTAACAAGACTGAGACATCTACGACGTCAGTAACAAGACTGAGACATCTACGACGTCAGTAACAAGACTATGTGACATCTACGACGTCAGTAACAAGACTATGAGACATCTACGACGTCAGTAACAAGACTGAGACATCTACGATGTCAGTAACAAGACTATGTGACATCTAACACCCTGGGTAGCTATACAAAGAGATTGGACAAATATATGATTGGTAGGGTACTGGGCATGGTATCGTGGGTACAGGAGTAGACTCTTGGGTAGCGGTGGTTTAGATGGGGGACCTGCCTTGTTTGGGCCAGTAGACCTTCTGCAGTGTTCCTCCATTATGTTCTTATAAATATTGGGATTAACGAATGTTGGACAGAAGGTTGTAATGGAGAACATCAGTCACAGAAGAACATATGATATTGTTATAATTACCTGACTAGGTTGGGCGCATTGGCTTAAGCCGGTAGGAGACTTGGACCTGCCTCGCATGGGCCAGTAGGCCTGCTGCAGTGTTCCTTCCTTATGTTCTTAATTACAATTCTGAGACATTCTTGTCATGTTACGGTCATGTTGATGTTGCAACACTGGGATGAGCACCGGGTTGTACAGGTGTATGTGACAGTGTCAACAGGAAGGGTGGTGGAGTAGCGATGTATGTCAGAGACAATTTAAATTGTTGTGTTAGACAAGATATTAAATTAGAAGCGTCAGCCACTGAATCTGTTTGGTTACAGCTTCTCGAGGGCCGAGAAAAACTAATTTTGGGTGTGATTTACAGGGCCCCAAATCTTGATAGGGAGTGCAGTAAACTTCTATGGGACGAAATTCGTAAGGCATCTACATACGAAAATGTTGTGCTAATGGGAGATTTCAACTATAGACAGATTGACTGGAGCAATTTGACAGGAAATTTAGAGTCAGGTGACTTTCTTGATACGATCCAGGATTGTTTTTTAAAACAGTTTGTGACAGAGCCAACTAGGGGAAGTAACCTCCTTGACTTGGTTCTTGCCAGTAGGGAAACACTAATTAATAATCTTGAGGTTAATGATGAGCTTGGGGAGAGTGATCACAAATCACTCAGTTTTAATATATCATGGAATTCCCCTAATAATGGCAATCAAGTCTCCGTCCCTGACTTTCGCTTGGCTGATTTCATAGGACCTTGAGTGGTGACCTGTACTTTGAGTGCTGACCTGTACTTAACTCTGTGAAGAAGTGTCTTGTTTGCTCCCGTGGACTGAACCAAGATGCCCTCCATCGAGCAACTTTACCAGCAACTTAAGGAAGAATTGAAGGCAGCGAAGATGGAGATACGGCGATTGACCGAGGAAAACAAGAGGATTCGTAGTAGTCCTCCTGTTTCGAGTCCTCAGGTCAAGAAGGGATCGTGGTCAGTGGCTGGACAGCAGGGGACGACGAAGTTGACGATCAAGAAGACGAATGGAAAGCCAGAAACGATGAAGAAGAAAGAGACTGCTGTGGAAACTCCCGTGGAAACCTCAAACGCATTCTCGGTGCTACCCGACGAATGTGAGTCTACTACTGGGATCGTCACGATGAACGACAAGGAAGGTAAGAATATTGTTGTTGTTGGGGATAGCCAGGTTAGATACATGGATAGGGCATTCTGCTTGAAGGACAGGAGTAGGAGACAAAGGGTATGCTTTCCTGGGGCTGGAATGGAGGACATTGTTAGCCGGCTTGACAACATCATGAATGGTAATGGGATCAATCCTATTATTTGCCTCAGTGCTGGAGGCAATGATGTAGGCAAGCGTAGAAGTGAGGATTTAGTTAGAAAGTTCAGGACAGCTATAGACATGATTAGGAAGAAGGGGGGGCACCCTGTTATATGTGGCATTTTGCCAAGAAGAGGTGTCGGTAATGAATGGTTGTCCAGAGTAATTGGTATTAATTGTTGGCTGGATAAACACTGTAAGGATAATGCAGTACCATTCATTGACAACTGGGACAACTTCTATGGCCGAAGTGACATGTATGCCAGGGATGGGGTTCACTTATCCAGGGCAGGTGTGGGTTTTCTTGCTAACTCAGTTGAGGGGGTTGTTAGGACTTTAAACTAGGATTAGTTAGAGGTATGGGTTTAGAAATGATTAATAATGAGTATGGATATATTGACTTATGCTCTGATATTAAGAATCTTAATAGTAACTGTCATGGAGTAACTCTGGGTAATGATAATTTCAGAAATTGTGTAAAAACAAAGATGAATAGGAAAAATGTGCAGAAGAAAAAACATATGATGGTATTTTATGCAACAGTCGAAGTGCAAGAAATAAAATTAATGAACTACGTTTGGTAGCATGTGCTGGGAACTTTGATATCATTGCATTAACTGAAACGTGGTATGATTTAAAGAGTCGGGATATGACTGTTGAGTGTAATATTCAGGGATTTAAGTTATTCAATGTGGATAGATGTAATGGGAAGGGGGGGAGGAGTTGCATTGTATGTTCGAGAAAATATTAATTGTTGCATAAAAACAGGTATAAAAAAAGATGGAGCAGTAGCAGAGTCTGTTTCGGTAGAGTTCGTGGAGGGTCAAGAAAAACTAATTCTAGGTGTAATATACCGACCTCCAGGCTTGGATCACGATAGAGGGAGACTTCTTTGGGACGAAATTGTTAGGGCTTCTGGACACAGTAACGTAGTCATAGTAGGGGACTTTAACTTTAGCCAAATTGACTGGAATTCTTTGACAGATAATCTAGAGTCCAGTGACTTCATGGAAACAGTTCAGGACTGTTTTCTGAAACAGAGTGTAACTGAGCCTACCAGGGGTAATAATTTGCTAGACCTAGTCTTGTCAAATAAGGAAACACTCGTGAATAATCTGGAGATCACTGAAGAGCTTGGCGCAAGTGATCACAAATCCATCACCTTTAGCATTAATTGGGAATGCAAGAATAATGATAATACAGTAAAAATCCCCGATTTTCGTTCTGCCGATTATAATGGACTTAGGGAACATCTGTCTAATCTTGATTGGGGTTATCTAGCTAATGATTTTATTGACGATAATCATACTTATGAATATGAAGGGATCTGCTTTTATGATTGTTTTCTTAATAATGTACACAGTGCCCAGAGTATATACATTCCCCAGAGAGAAATTAGGTCTAATAATAACGATCCCAAATGGGTTAACAGGAGGCTAAAGCATCTATTAGGGGAGAAAAGGGGAATTTATAGGCGCATCAGAAGAGGAGAGGTTAACCTTACTGACCAATATGTTCAGCTTAAAAGAGAAGTAAAAAAGGCGATTAGAAAGGCTAAACGTGACTATGAAATTAGAGTTGCTAATGAATCAAAGACTAATCCAAAGGGGTTCTTTCAAGTGTATAGGACGAAGGTGAAGGAAAAAGTAGGACCTCTGAAATCTGGGAATGGACAGCTGACGGATAATGAACTGGAAATGTGCGAAGAGCACCATGGTGCTCTTCGCACCTACTCCTAGGTTGAGGGACTGATTACCTCATCTTCTGTTCATAGTTCTACTGTCTTCAAGTTATGTCCTAGAATTTGTATTGATAAAGCCACTGGATGGCGAAACGTCTACAATAAAGATACCCAGATGTTGCACATGTGTCTTACTCTCATCTTGTCGGTATTATATACCATTTCGTACACAACATAATTTACATTAATGACCTTGATGAAGGGATTACTAGTGACATGAGTAAGTTTGCTGATGATACAAAGATAGGCCGTATAATTCACTCTGAGGAGGATATCAATGAACTCCAGGACGATTTGAACAAATTAATGTCTTGGTCTGAGAAATGGCAGATGAAGTTTAATGTGGATAAGTGTAAGGTACTTGCCCTTGGTAATGAAAATAACCCTCGAAGCTATAATCTAGGTGAAGTAGAGCTTGGTCATACAGAATGTGAAAAAGACTTGGGAGTCATGGTAAGCAGAAATCTGAAGCCAAGACAGCAGTGCCTCAGTGTGCGCAACAAGGCCAACAGATTACTTGGATTTATCTCAAGAAGTATAAGTAACAGAAGTCCAAAAGTTATTTTACAGCTCTACACATCACTAGTGAGGCCTCATTTAGATTATGCTGCTCAGTTTTGGTCCCCTTACTACAGGATGGACATAGACTCATTAGAGAACATACAGAGAAGAATGACTAAAATGATTTACTGTGTAAGGAACCTCCCGTATGAAGATAGACTTAAAGCCTTAAATCTCCACTCTCTGGAGAGGCGTAGAATGAGGGGAGATATCATTGAAGTGTATAAGTGGATGACGGGCATAAACAAGGGAGACATTAATAAAGTACTGAGGGTGTCGAACCAGGTAAGAACCAGGAATAATGAATTTAAGTTGGATAAATTTAGATTTAGAAAGGACATAGGTAAGTATTTTATACCATTTTAATGGACATAGGTAAGTACTGGTTTTCTAACAGAGTTGTAGATGCGTGGAACAGTCTTCCCAGTGGGGTGATAGAGGCTAGGACCTTGGGTAGCTTTAAGAAGAGACTGGACAAATATATGAGCGGGAGGGGCTGGGTTTGATTGGTGTTGGGGGGTGCGGGAGTTGTTTCTTGAGAAGCTTTAGGTAGATGTCGTTTTGATAAGGACCTGCCTCGTATGGGCCAGTAGGCCTTCTGCAGTGTTCCTACATTCTTATGTTCTTATGTTCTTATTAGAAATCTTCGTTATGAAGAAAGATTGAAGACTCTTAAGTTACATTCACTTGTTAGACGAAGAATGAGGGGAGACCTGATCGAAGTGTATAAGTGGAAGATAGGTATTAATAAAGGGGATATTAACAAGGTCTTGAGGATGTCTCTCCAAGAGAGAACCCGCAGTAATGGATTTAAATTAGATAAGTTTAGATTTAGAAAGAACACAGGAAAGTATTGGTTTGGAAATAGGGTAGTTGATGAGTGGAACAGTCTACCTAGTTGGGTTATTGAGGCTAGGACTTTGGGTAGTTTCAAATCTAGGTTGGATAAGTACATGAGTGGGAGGGGTTGGATTTGAGTGGGACTTTCACATCAGAGCTTATTTCTTGGGTAGCATTGAAAATTGGGTTGGGCAAAGGGAACTTCAGGAGGATTTAGACAAACTCTACTCTTGGTCAGAAAAGTGGCAGATGCAGTTCAATGTGGATAAATGCAAGGTTCTGAAGCTCGGGAGTGTCTATAACCCTAGCACTTATAAGTTAAATAATGTAGAACTTAGCCATACAGATTGCGAAAAGGACTTGGGGGTTATGGTAAGCAGCAACCTTAAACCAAGACAGCAATGCCTAAGCGTACGTAATAAGGCAAATAGATTACTGGGATTTATATCAAGAAGTGTAAGCAACAGAAGTCCAGAGGTCATACTGCAGCTTTATACATCATTAGTAAGGCCTCACCTAGATTATGCAGCTCAATTCTGGTCTCCATATTACAGAATGGACATAAATTCGTTAGAAAACATTCAGCGTAGGATGACTAAATTAATACATAGCATTAGAAATCTTCCTTATGAAGAAAGATTGAAGACTCTTAAGTTACATTCACTTGTTAGACGAAGAATGAGGGGAGACCTGATCGAAGTGTATAAGTGGAAGATAGGTATTAATAGGGGGGATATTAACAAGGTCTTGAGGATATCTCTCCAAGAGAGAACCCGCAGTAATGGATTTAAATTGGATAAGTTTAGATTTAGAAAGGACATAGGAAAGTATTGGTTTGGAAATAGGGTAGTTGATGAGTGGAACAGTCTACCTAGTTGGGTTATTGAGGCTAGGACTTTGGGTAGTTTCAAATTTAGGTTGGATAAGTACATGAGTGGGAGGGGTTGGATTTGAGTGGGACTTGCACATCGGAGCTTGTTTCTTGGGTGGCATTGAAAATTGGGTTGGTCAAATGTTTTGTTAGTGGGATGAATTGTAAAGGACCTGCCTAGTATGGGCCAACAGGCCTTCTGCAGTGTTCCTCCTTTCTTATGTTCTTATGTTAGAGGGATGAATTGTAAAGGACCTGCCTAGTATGGGCCAACAGGCCTCCTGCAGTGTTCCTCCTTTATGTTCTTATGTGGAACTATCAAAAGCCTTTCTGAAGTCCACAATATATATACAAGTCTAGTTATATAGCATATATTTTGCTGGCAATGCGTTTCAGTCTTGTATTCTATAAGATATTTAGTAAGAAATTATGAAAGAATGTTAACCTGGCCACCTTGATGCTTCAGGAAGTCTTACGAAGCCATGACTGGACGAGGGAGGTTATGCTCGGTAATTCACACATACGTTACTATGATGAGATTAAGACACATGTGCAACATCTGGGTATCTTTATTGTAGACGTTTCGCCATCCAGTGGCTTTATCAATACAAATTCCAGGACATAACTTGAAGACAGTAGAACTATGTACAGAAACGTCTACAATAAAGATACCCAGATGTTGCACATGTGTCTTACTCTCATCTTGTCGGTATTATATACCATTCGTACACATACGTTACTATGTATGATAATTTCTCTGTGTTCATATACACTTAATATAGCTAAGTTCTAGGGCTGGCATGAGGAGTCTAACACCGGTTCTTGTGGTGAGTTTTATCTAGGTTAGTCCCAGGATGTGACCCACACCAGTCCCCAACACCTAGGATGTGACCCACACCAGTCCCTAACATCCAGGATGCCACCCACACCAGTCCACTAACACCCAGGATGTGACCCACACCAGTCCACTAACACCCAGGATGTGACCCACACCAGTCCACTAACACCCAGGATGCCACCCACACCAGTCCACTAACACCCAGGATGCCACCCACACCAGTCCACTAACACCCAGGATGTGACCCACACCAGTCCACTAACACCCAGGATGTGACCCACACCAGTCCACTAACACCCAGGATGCCACCCACACCAGTCCACTAACACCTAGGATGTGACCCACATCAGTCCACTAACACCCAGGATGCGACCCACACCAGTCCACTAACACCCAGGATGTGACCCACACCAGTCCACTAACACCCAGGATGTGACCCACACCAGTCCACTAACACCCAGGATGCCACCCACACCAGTCCACTAACACCCAGGATGTGACCCACACCAGTCCACTAACACCCAGGATGTGACCCACACCAGTCCACTAACACCCAGGATGCCACCCACACCAGTCCACTAACACCCAGGATGTGACCCACACCAGTCCATTAACACCCAGGATGTGACCCACACCAGTCCACTAACACCCAGGATGCCACCCACACCAGTCCACTAACACGCAGGATGTGACCCACACCAGTCCACTAACACCCAGGATGCCACCCACACCAGTCCACTAACACCCAGGATGCCACCCACACCAGTCCACTAACACCCAGGATGCCACCCACACCAGTCCACTAACACCCAGGATGCCACCCACACCAGTCCACTAACACCCAGGTACTCATTTTATTCTGATGGGTGAGCAGGGACAGTGACATCAGGCGTCTTATGGAAACACGTCCCTAATGTTTTCCAGCCATACCAGAGGAGATTCGAACTCCGGACCACAGTGTGTGAGGTGAGTTCACTAGCGACCCGGCTACGGGTTGTGTTCCGTTCTCGGTCCAGCCTGAGCCTAGACTTCACTGTCAACTAGGCTGTGCCAGCTGCTCGCAGGCCCACATACTCTGTCCAGCACAAAACGGCTGATGTGGCCCTTGTGCGGCCTTCTGCAGAGTACTGAGACACCAGAAAGTCAACATTCTACCAGAAAATATCAAACACTGCTGGAACAAGTGTAGAAGCCTTCAAGATATCAGAAACACTGCTGGAACAAGTGTAGAAGTCTTCAAGATATCAGAAACACTGCTGGAACAAGTGTAGAAGCCTTCAAGATATCAGAAACACTGCTGGAACAAGTGTAGAAGCCTTCAAGATATCAGAAACACTGCTGGAACAAGTGTAGAAGCCTTCAAGATATCAGAAACACTGCTGGAACAAGTGTAGAAGTCTTCAAGATATCAGAAACACTGCTCGAACAAGTGTAGAAGCCTTCAAGATATCAGAAACACTGCTGGAACAAGTGTAGAAGCCTTCAAGATATCAGAAACACTGCTGGAACAAGTGTAGAAGTCTTCAAGACATCAGAAACACTGCTGGAACAAGTGTAGAAGTCTTCAAGATATCAGAAACACTGCTGGAACAAGTGTACAAGTCTTCAAGATATCAGAAACACTGCTGGAACAAGTGTAGAAGTCTTCAAGATATCAGAAACACTGCTGGAACAAGTGTAGAAGTCTTCAAGATATCAGAAACACTGCTGGAACAAGTGTAGAAGCCTTCAAGATATCAGAAACACTGCTGGAACAAGTGTAGAAGTCTTCAAGATATCAGAAACACTGCTGGAACAAGTGTACAAGCCTTCAAGATATCAGAAACACTGCTGGAACAAGTGTAGAAGCCTTCAAGATATCAGAAACACTGCTGGAACAAGTGTACAAGTCTTCAAGATATCAGAAACACTGCTCGAACAAGTGTAGAAGCCTTCAAGATATCAGAAACACTGCTGGAACAAGTGTAGAAGCCTTCAAGATATCAGAAACACTGCTGGAACAAGTGTAGAAGTCTTCAAGTCATCAGAAACACTGCTGGAACAAGTGTAGAAGTCTTCAAGATATCAGAAACACTGCTGGAACAAGTGTAGAAGCCTTCAAGATATCAGAAACACTGCTGGAACAAGTGTACAAGTCTTCAAGATATCAGAAACACTGCTGAAACAAGTGTACAAGTCTCCAAGATATCAGAAACACTGCTGAAACAAGTGTACAAGTCTTCAAGATATCAGAAACACTGCTGGAACAAGTGTAGAAGTCTTCAAGATATCAGAAACACTGCTGGAACAAGTGTAGAAGTCTTCAAGATATCAGAAACACTGCTGGAACAAGTGTACAAGTCTTCAAGATATCAGAAACACTGCTGGAACAAGTGTACAAGTCTTCAAGATATCAGAAACACTGCTGGAACAAGTGTACAAGTCTTCAAGATATCAGAAACACTGCTGGAACAAGTGTAGAAATCTTCAAGATATCAGAAACACTGCTGAAACAAGTGTACAAGTCTCCAAGATATCAGAAACACTGCTGAAACAAGTGTACAAGTCTTCAAGATATCAGAAACACTGCTGGAACAAGTGTAGAAGTCTTCAAGATATCAGAAACACTGCTGGAACAAGTGTAGAAGTCTTCAAGATATCAGAAACACTGCTGGAACAAGTGTAGAAGTCTTCAAGATATCACAAACACTGCTGGAACAAGTGTACAAGTCTTCAAGATATCAGAAACACTGCTGGAACAAGTGTAGAAGTCTTCAAGATATCAGAAACACTGCTGGAACAAGTGTACAAGCCTTCAAGAGGAAACTGTTGAAGTATCTTCACCAGGTGCCAGATCAACCAGGCTGTGATGGACATGTGGGGCAGCGGGCCTCCAGCAGCAACAACCTGGTTGACGAGCCTGGCCCATGGCCGGGCTCCTGGAGTAGGAGAAAGCCCGGAACTCATCAAAGGTACCTTCGTCCAGATAATATTTCGTATACCTGTTGATAATGAGTCCTGGACTCTGCTTACTGACACCGTCCTGTTATATGGACCATGCTGACAGTGTTGAGTAGTTATGCTTGTAACACCCCTACTGTACCATCACACAGGATGAATGTCAGTCAGGGAATGTGTCAGCAGGAGCTGGGAGACGTCAGGAGGCTGGTAAGGATTTCGCCAAGCATTCCTATATGGTACAGTAGCTACGATACCTTGACAGGATTCCTGTGTAGCTGAAGTTAATGTGACACAGGTATTACTGTTGTGGGTGGAAGATGACAGTGGTAATGTGACACAGGTATTACTGTTGTGGGTGGAAGATGACAGTGGTAATGTGACACAGGTATTACTGTTGTGGGTGGAAGATGACAGTGGTAATGTGACACAGGTATTACTGTTGTGGGTGGAAGATGACAGTGGTAATGTGACACAGGTATTACTGTTGTGGGTGGAAGATGACAGTGTTAATGTGACACAGGTATTACTGTTGTGGGTGGAAGATGACAGTGGTAATGTGACACAGGTATTACTGTTGTGGGTGGAAGATGACAGTGGTAATGTGACACAGGTATTACTGTTGTGGGTGGAAGATGACAGTGGTAATGTGACACAGGAATTACTGTTGTGGGTGGCAGATGACAGTGGTAATGTGACACAGGTATTACTGTTGTGGGTGGAAGATGACAGTGGTAATGTGACACAGGTATTACTGTTGTGGGTGGAAGATGACAGTGGTAATGTGACACAGGTATTACTGTTGTGGGTGGAAGATGACAGTGGTAATGTGACACAGGTATTACTGTTGTGGGTGGCAGATGACAGTGGTAATGTGACACAGGTATTACTGTTGTGGGTGGAAGATGACAGTGGTAATGTGACACAGGTATTACTGTTGTGGGTGGAAGATGACAGTGGTAATGTGACACAGGTATTACTGTTGAGGGTGGAAGATGACAGTGGTAATGTGACACAGGTATTACTGTTGTGGAAGATAACAGTGGTAATGTGACACAGGTATTACTGTTGTGGGTGGAAGATGACAGTGGTAATGTGACACAGGTATTACTGTTGTGGGTGGCAGATGACAGTGGTAATGTGACACAGGTATTACTGTTGTGGGTGGAAGATGACAGTGGTAATGTGACACAGGTATTACTGTTGTGGGTGGAAGATGACAGTGGTAATGTGACACAGGTATTACTATTGTGGGTGGCAGATGACAGTGGTAATGTGACACAGGTATTACTGTTGTGGGTGGAAGATGACAGTGGTAATGTGACACAGGTATTACTGTTGTGGGTGGAAGATGACAGTGGTAATGTGACACAGGTATTACTGTTGTGGGTGGAAGATGACAGTGGTAATGTGACACAGGTATTACTGTTGTGGGTGGAAGATGACAGTGGTAATGTGACACAGGTATTACTGTTGTGGGTGGAAGATGACAGTGGTAATGTGACACAGGTATTACTGTTGTGGGTGGAAGATGACAGTGGTAATGTGACACAGGTATTACTGTTGTGGGTGGAAGATGACAGTGTTAATGTGACACAGGTATTACTGTTGTGGGTGGAAGATGACAGTGGTAATGTGACACAGGTATTACTGTTGTGGGTGGAAGATGACAGTGGTAATGTGACACAGGTATTACTGTTGTGGGTGGAAGATGACAGTGGTAATGTGACACAGGTATTACTGTTGTGGGTGGCAGATGACAGTGGTAATGTGACACAGGTATTACTGTTGTGGGTGGAAGATGACAGTGGTAATGTGACACAGGTATTACTGTTGTGGGTGGAAGATGACAGTGGTAATGTGACACAGGTATTACTGTTGTGGGTGGAAGATGACAGTGGTAATGTGACACAGGTATTACTGTTGTGGGTGGCAGATGACAGTGGTAATGTGACACAGGTATTACTGTTGTGGGTGGAAGATGACAGTGGTAATGTGACACAGGTATTACTGTTGTGGGTGGAAGATGACAGTGGTAATGTGACACAGGTATTACTGTTGAGGGTGGAAGATGACAGTGGTAATGTGACACAGGTATTACTGTTGTGGAAGATAACAGTGGTAATGTGACACAGGTATTACTGTTGTGGGTGGAAGATGACAGTGGTAATGTGACACAGGTATTACTGTTGTGGGTGGCAGATGACAGTGGTAATGTGACACAGGTATTACTGTTGTGGGTGGAAGATGACAGTGGTAATGTGACACAGGTATTACTGTTGTGGGTGGAAGATGACAGTGGTAATGTGACACAGGTATTACTATTGTGGGTGGCAGATGACAGTGGTAATGTGACACAGGTATTACTGTTGTGGGTGGAAGATGACAGTGGTAATGTGACACAGGTATTACTGTTGTGGGTGGAAGATGACAGTGGTAATGTGACACAGGTATTACTGTTGTGGGTGGAAGATGACAGTGGTAATGTGACACAGGTATTACTGTTGTGGGTGGTAGATGACAGTGGTAATGTGACACAGGTATTACTGTTGTGGGTGGAAGATGACAGTGGTAATGTGACACAGGTATTACTGTTGTGGGTGGAAGATGACAGTGGTAATGTGACACAGGAATTACTGTTGTGGGTGGAAGATGACAGTGGTAATGTGACACAGGTATTACTGTTGTGGGTGGAAGATGACAGTGGTAATGTGACACAGGTATTACTGTTGTGGGTGGCAGATGACAGTGGTGACACAGGTATTACTGTTGTGGGTGGAAGATGACAGTGGTAATGTGACACAGGTATTACTGTTGTAAGTGGAAGATGACAGTGGTAATGTGACACAGGTATTACTGTTGTGGGTGGAAGATGACAGTGGTAATGTGACACAGGTATTACCGTTGTGGGTGGAAGATGACAGTGGTAATGTGACACAGGAATTACTGTTGTGGGTGGAAGATGACAGTGGTAATGTGACACAGGTATTACTGTTGTAAGTGGAAGATGACAGTGGTAATGTGACACAGGTATTACTGTTGTAAGTGGAAGATGACAGTGGTAATGTGACACAGGTATTACTGTTGTGGGTGGAAGATGACAGTGGTAATGTGACACAGGTATTACCGTTGTGGGTGGAAGATGACAGTGGTAATGTGACACAGGAATTACTGTTGTGGGTGGAAGATGACAGTGGTAATGTGACACAGGTATTACTGTTGTGGGTGGCAGATGACAGTGGTAATGTGACACAGGTATTACTGTTGTGGGTGGAAGATGACAGTGGTAATGTGACACAGGTATTACTGTTGTGGGTGGAAGATGACATTGGTAATGTGACACAGGTATTACTGTTGTGGGTGGAAGATGACAGTGGTAATGTGACACAGGTATTACTATTGTGGGTGGCAGATGACAGTGGTAATGTGACACAGGTATTACTGTTGTAAGTGGAAGATGACAGTGGTAATGTGACACAGGTATTACTGTTGTGGGTGGCAGATGACAGTGGTAATGTGACACAGGTATTACTGTTGTGGGTGGAAGATGACAGTGGTAATGTGACACAGGTATTACCGTTGTGGGTGGAAGATGACAGTGGTAATGTGACACAGGAATTACTGTTGTGGGTGGAAGATGACAGTGGTAATGTGACACAGGTATTACTGTTGTGAGTGGCAGATGACAGTGGTAATGTGACACAGGTATTACTGTTGTGGGTGGAAGATGACAGTGGTAATGTGACACAGGTATTACTCTTGTGGGTGGAAGATGACAGTGGTAATAAAGCACTTTGTTTCTGTTGGGGTTATTATAGTGGGTGACTGTGTGATGATCACTGTTGCTGCGGCTATATTAAGTTACGTATTTTGCCTGGAGATGAGATGCCTGTAACGTAGACACACACACACACACACACACACACACACACACACACACGACACACACACGACACACACACGACACACACACACACACACGACACACGACACACACACACACGACACACACGACACACACACACACACACATACACGACACACACACACACACACACGACACACACACACACACACACACGACACACACACGACACACGACACACACACACACACACGACACACACACACGACACACACGACACACACGACACACACACACACACACACGACACACACGACACACGACACACACACACACGACACACACGACACACACACACACACACACACACACACACACACACACGACACACACGACACACACGACACACACGACACACACGACACACACGACACACACACACACACACACACACACACACATATCACCTGACCTATAACAAGGAGGTGAATAACGAAAAGTGAAAAATAGCAAGTGAAATAATGACATAAGTAACACTAGCTACTAAGGCAACTTGGGTAACTGACCCGTCTTGATAACTTCTCGGGGAGACCAGACACTGTACGATAGTGTACCGAGATCCACTAAGTCTGGGAATGACTGAAGTTGTTTGGAATGTATTCTCTAAGTTTATTTAGGTACAGATACACATATACACCTACACATATTGTCATACACAGTAACATATGTGTGAATTACCCACCAGAGATAACGCAGGTCAGAGTGACTTGTACCACTGGTGTCCTTGATAATGTACACTTGGATGGTACTTGTACCACTGGTGTCCTTGATAATGTACACTTGGATGGTGCTTGTACCACTGGTGTCCTTGATAATGTACACTTGGATGGAACTTGTACCACTGGTGTCCTTGATAATGTACACTTGGAAGTTACTTGTACCACTGGTGTCCTTGATAATGTACACTTGGATGGAACTTGTACCACTGGTGTCCTTGATAATGTACACTTGGATGGTACTTGTACCACTGGTGTCCTTGATAATGTACACTTGGATGGTACTTGTACCACTGGTGTCCTTGATAATGTACACTTGGATGGAACTTGTACCACTGGTGTCCTTGATAATGTACACTTGGATGGTACTTGTACCACTGGTGTCCTTGATAATGTACACTTGGATGGTACTTGTACCACTGGTGTCCTTGATAATGTACACTTGGATGGTACTTGTACCACTGGTGTCCTTGATAATGTACACTTGGATGGTACTTGTACCACTGGTGTCCTTGATAATATACACTTGGATGGTACTTGTACCACTGGTGTCCTTGATAATGTACACTTGGATGGAACTTGTACCACTGGTGTCCTTGATAATGTACACTTGGATGGTACTTGTACCACTGGTGTCCTTGATAATGTACACTTGGATGGTACTTGTACCACTGGTGTCCTTGATAATGTACACTTGAATGGTACTTGTACCACTGGCGTCCTTGATAATGTACACTTGGATGGTACTTGTACCACTGGTGTCCTTGATAATGTACACTTGGATGGTACTTGTACCACTGGTGTCCTTGATAATGTACACTTGGATGGTACTTGTACCACTGGTGTCCTTGATAATGTACACTTGGATGGAACTTGTACCACTGGTGTCCTTGATAATGTACACTTGGATGGTACTTGTACCACTGGTGTCCTTGATAATGTACACTTGGATGGTACTTGTACCACTGGTGTCCTTGATAATGTACACTTGGATGGTACTTGTACCACTGGTGTCCTTGATAATGTACACTTGGATGGTACTTGTACCACTGGTGTCCTTGAGAAACACGAGATGTACTTGATAATGTACACACGGATGGTACTTGTACCACTGGTGTCCTTGAGAAACACGAGATGTACTTGATAATGTATACACGGATGGTACTTGTACCACTGGTGTCCTTGAGAAACACAAGATGTACTTGATAATGTACACACGGATGGTACTTGTACCACTGGTGTCCTTGAGAAACACAAGATGTACTTGATAATGTACACACGGATGGTACTTGGGTACCTGGATCCATCACTACTGTGTACAGTAATATGGGTTGATGGGTTGATGTACAGTAATATGGAGATTGAGACACTTATGCAGCATATGGGAATCTTTAGTCAGGAAACGTTTCGCCACACAGTGGCTTCATCAGTCCAATACAAAGAGGAAGGCGTAAGGAGAGGAGGAGAATGAGGTAATCAGTCCCTCAACCTGGAGTCGATGTGTTCAGTCCATCAATCTTGTAGAATGTACAGCATAGGGCCGTAGACGTGGCTTATATACTGTAGTGAGGTGACGTGAAGCAGATGGAGGCGGGGTCATAGTGGTACCATCCACTAGTCGAAGTAGGTCTTCATCCAAAGGTTGAACAAGTGTTGAAGAATTCTTTGTAACAAGATCCCATGATGCTGCAGTGTCTGACAGTTGCATCATCATGGGATCTTGTTACAAAGAATTCTTCAACACTTGTTCAACCTTTGGACGAAGACCTACTTCGACTAGTGGATGGTACCACTATGACCCCGCCTCCGCCTGCTTCACCTCACCTCACTACAGTATATAAGCCACGTCTACGGCCCTATGCTGTACATTCTACAAGATTGATGGACTGAACACATCGACTCCAGGTTGAGGGACTGATTACCTCATTCTCCTCCTCTCCTTACCCCTTCCTCTTTGTATTGGACTGATGAAGCCACTGTGTGGCGAAACGTTTCCTGAATAAAGATTCCCATATGCTGCATAAGTGTCTCAATCTTCAACTTGTCGGTTTTTCAAACCATTCATCACTACAGTAATATGGGTTGATGGGTTGATGTACAGTAATATGGGTTGATGGGTTGATGTACAGTAATATGGGTTGATGGGTTGATGTACAGTAATATGGGTTGATGGGTTGATGTACAGTAATATGGGTTGATGGGTTGATGTTCAGTAATATGGGTTGATGTACAGTGATATGGGTTGATGGGTTGATGTACAGTAACACTGGTATCGTAGGTCCACCGTACGATAACCCTGTTATCAACTGACAAAATCTGCTGTCAGTTGATATCAGAGGTCAGTACCTCAGCCAACTGGCTGAGCAGCCAGGCTGTGATGATGTGGGCCAGCAAGACGCCAGCAATAGTCAGGCTGAACAGGCAGTGAAGACATAGCCAGACCCCAGGTTAAGCTGTTAGTAGAAATACTTGTCAATACCTGGAGGATACCTGGACAGTGTTCACGGGGTCAACGCCCCCTCGGCTCGGTCTGTGAACAGGCCTCATGGTGGATCAGGGCCTGATAAACCAGGGTGTTACTGTTGGCCGCACGCAACCCGACGTACGAACCACACACACTCTCTCACTCTCTCACTCTCTCACTCTCTCACTCTCTCTCTCTCTCTCTCTCTCTCTCTCTCACACACTCACACACACACACACACACACACACACACACACACACACACACACACACATACAGTGGACTCTGGTAAGTCAGAACACGAAGGTCCACCAACAAGTGCTGGAAGAACTTGATACCTCAAAGGCGGTGGGACCGGAAAACATCTCTCCATGGGTCCTTAGAGAGGGAGCAGAGACGCTGTATGTGCCACTAACAACAATTTTCAACACATCCATTGCAACTGGGCAACTACCTGAGGTATGGAAGACGGCAAATGTAGTCCCCATTTTAAGAGAGAAGACAGACACGAGGCACGAAACTAGAGATCAGTGACACTGATGTGTATAGTATGCAAAGTCGTAAGAACATAAGAAGGAACACTGCAGCAGGCCTTCTGGCCCATGCGAGGCAGATCCAAGTCCCCTATCAGCCCAAGCCAATGCCCCAGCCTAGTCAGGTCAGGTCACATTCACTTAAGGAAGGAGCATGCCATCTGACCTAGTAGCACAAGCTAGTCAGGTCCAACTCACACCCACCAACATCCACTCATGTATTTATCTAGCCTATTTTTAAAACTACACAACGTTTTAAGAACATAAGAAAGGAGGAACACTGCAGGAGGCCTGTTGGCCCATACTAGGCAGGTCCTTTACAATTCATCCCACTAACAAAACATTTAACCAACCCAATTTTCAATGCTACCCGAGAAATAAACTCTGATGTGCAAGTCCCACTCAAATCCAACCCCTCCCACTCATGTACTTATCCAACCTAAATTTGATTACTGGTAACTGGTTACTACGTTACTACTACTGAGACAACTAGGTAGACTGTTCCACTCATCAACTACAATATTTCCAAACCAATTCTTTCCTATGTCCTTTCTAAATCTAAACTTATCTAATTTAAATCCATTACTGCGGGTTCTCTCTTGGAGAGATATTCTCAAGACCTTATTAATATACCCTTTATTAATACCTATCTTCCACTTATACACTTCGATCAGGTCTCCCCTCATTCTTCGTCTAACAAGTGAATGTAACTTAAGAGTCTTCAATCTTTCTTCATAAGGAAGATTTCTAATGCTATGTATTAATTTAGTCATCCTACGCTGAATGTTTTCTAACGAATTTATGTCCATTCTGTAATACGGAGACCAGAATTGAGCTGCATAATCTAGGTGAGGCCTTACTAATGATGTATAAAGCTGCAGTATGACCTCTGGACTTCTGTTGCTTACACTTCTTGATATAAATCCCAGTAATCTATTTGCCTTATTACGTACGCTTAGGCATTGCTGTCTTGGTTTAAGGTTGCTGCTCACCATAACCCCCAAGTCCTTTTCGCAATCTGTATGGCTAAGTTCTACATCATTTAACTTATAAGTACTAGGGTTATGGGCACTCCCAAGCTTCAGAACCTTGCATTTATCTACATTGAACTGCATCTGCCACTTTTCTGACCAAGAATAGAGTTTGTTTAAATCCTCCTTAAGTTCCATAACATCTACGTTTGAATCAATTATCCTACCTATCTTTGTGTCATCGGCGAATTTGCTCATATCACTAGTAATTCCTTCATCATGATCATTGATATATATTATAAACAACAACGGGCCCAAGACTGATCCCTGTGGAACGCCACTTGTTACAGATCCCCACTCGGATTTAACCCCATTTATGGACACTCTGCTTCCTGTCAGTGAGCCATGACTCGATCCACGAGAGCACTTTCCCCCCAATGCCATGAGCTGCCACTTTCTTTAACAGTCTATGGTGCGGAACTATCAAAAGCCTTACTAAAATCTAAGTAAATAATATCAAATTCTTTATCGTGGCCAACAGCCTCAAAAGCTTTACTGAAGAAAGTTAATAAATTAGTTAGACAAGACCGGCCTCTTGTGAATCCATGCTGAGTATCATTAATCAAGCTATGCTTATCGAGATGGCTTCTTATAATCTCAGCTATAATTGACTCTAGTAATTTGCCTACAATTGAGGTCATGCTTATTGGGCGGTAATTTGACGGTAACGACTTGTCCCCTGTTTTAAAAATAGGAATTACATTAGCCATCTTCCACATATCAGACACTACACCTGTTTGAAGAGATAAATTAAAAATATTAGTTAATGGTTCACAAACTTCCATTTTGCATTCCTTAAGAACCCTTGAAAAAACCTCATCAGGACCCGGTGACTTATTTTGCTTCAGTCTGTCTATCTGCTTCACAACCATTTCACTAGTGACTGTGATGTTACATAATTTATCTTCTTCTATCCCACTATAAAAATTAATTACTGGAATATTGTTAGTGTCTTCCTGTGTAAAAACTGAGAGAAAATAATTATTAAAAATCGAGCACATTTCATTCTCTTTGTCAGTAAGGTGCCCATAGTTATTTTTAAGAGGACCTATCTTATCTCTAACTTTTGTTCTATAGACCTGGAAAAAACTTTTTGGGTTAGTTTTAGAATCCCTAGCAACTTTAATTTCATAGTCCCTTTTAGCTTTTCTTATCCCCTTTTTAAAGTCCCTCTTAATGTCAATATACTGATTCATAAGATGACCCTCACCTCTTTTGATACGCCTATAAATTCCTTTCTTATGCCCTAGTAGATATTTGATCCTATTATTCATCCATTTTGGGTCATTTCTATTTGATCTAATTTCTTTATATGGGATAAAACTGTCATATTGATAGCTCACTTCGTTACCCCAGTCAACAGATGATAAGTGTTCTCTAAGCCCATCGTAAACTGCTAAGTGAAAATCTGGGACTGTTACTGAGTTATCGCTACTATCGTACTTCCATTCAATGCTAAATGTAATTGATTTTTGGTCGCTAGCACCCAGTTCCTCTGAAATTTCTAAATTATTAACAAGGGATTCATTGTTTGCCAGAACTAAGTCAAGCAGGTTATTACCCCTTGTAGGTTCTGTCACAAACTGCTTCAAAAAACAATCCTGAACTTCTTCTAAGAAGTCGTATGATTCTAAATTCCCAGTCAAGAAATTCCAATCAATATGACTAAAGTTAAAGTCTCCTAGAATTACTACATTATCGTGCCTTGTGGCCTTAACAATTTCCTCCCATAGTAGTCTCCCTTGGTCCCTATCTAAGTTTGGGGGACGGTATATCACTCCTAAAATCAGTTTTTCATGCTCCTCTGAAAATTCTATCCAAACAGACTCTGTATGTGTTACTTTAGACTTAATACCCGTTTTTATGCAACAGTTCAAGCGATCTCGGACATACAATACCATCCCACCCCCCTTCCCGATACTTCTATCTACTTGGAACAATTTAAAACCCTGAATATGACATTCCGCAGGCATGTCCTGACTTTTTGAATTAAACCACGTCTCAGTTAAGGCAAATACATCAATGTTTCATGCACTAGCAACTAATCTCAACTCGTCCATCTTACTCCTAGCACTATGGCAATTAGCATAATAAACATTGAAAGACTCTCCTTTCTCTTTACCCTTCCTGCTCGTTTCTGTTTTTCTACTAAACCTATTACTGTCCTTATCACCCAAAGTCACTGGCTTTTCAATATCTACCTCGTTCTGCTTATTACTAGTTCCCCTAGAACTCGTAATATTACTACACTGGGACTTCACTGTTTTCCTGCAAAAACCCATACCACTAACTATTCCTAGTTTAAAGTCCTAACTGCTCCCTCCACTGCAGTTGCCAGTGCTACCACCCCAGACCTAGATAAGTGAACCCCATCCCTGGCATACATGTCATTTCTGCCATAGAAGAGGTCCCAGTTGTCAATGAATGTTACCGCATTTTCCTTACAGTATTTGTCCAGCCAGCAATTGACACCAATTGCCCTGGACAACCATTCATTTCCATCTCCCCTCCTTGGCAAAATACCACATATGACAGGGTTCCCACCCTTCCTCCTAATTATTTCTATTGCTGACCTATACCTGCTAATCAGGTCTTCACTCCTACGTCTGCCAACATCGTTGCCTCCAGCACTGAGACAGATAACAGGATTTCTCCCATTACCTCTCATGATGTCATCCAGATGGCTAACAATATCCTCCATCCCAGCCCCAGGAAAGCAAACTCTCTGTCTCCTACTCCTGCCCTTCAAGCAGAATGCCCTATCCATATACCTAACTTGGCTATCCCCAACAACAACAATATTCTTACCTTCCTTGGTGTTGTTCGTCGTGATGTTCCCAGTAGTCGACTCACATTCGTCGGGTAGCACTGAGAATGTATTAGATGTTTCCACAACAGTTTCCATGGCAGTCTCTTTCTTCTTGATCGCTTCTACCTTTCCATTCGTCTTCTTGATCGTCAACTTCGTTCCCTGCTGTCCAGCCACTGACCAGTTTCCTTTCTTGACCTGAGGACTCAAAACAGGAGAACTACTACGAATCTTCTTGTTTTCCTCGGTCAGTCGCCGAATCTCCATCTTCGCCATCCTCAATTCTTCCTTAAGCTGTTGGTAAAGTTGCTCGATGGAGGGCATCTTGCTTCAATTAGTAGAGAGCGCGCAAACAGGTCTTCACAGAGCTAAGTACACGTCAACACTGTGCAAAAGCCAAGTCAATCAGGAGCTACTGTGCAGCACGTCCGCACGGCCCAATAGCGATGCGAACACTGACCCAATGACCCAGTTTAATGTGATCCTTTATTGACAACGTTTCGCCCATACAGTGGGCTTTTTCAAGTTACAAACAGATCTTTTTGCCTCAATAACTGTACTCGGGAGTTTGTTCCACTCATCCACAACTCTATTACCAAACCAGTGCTTTCCTATATCCTTCCTGAATCTGATTTTTTCCAACTTTAAACCATTGCTGCGAGTCCTGTCTAGGCTTGATATTTTCAGCACACTATTTACATCCCCTTTATTTATTCCTGTTTTCCATTTATACACCTCAATCATATCACCCCTAATTCTACGCCTTTCTAGAGAGTGCAGATTCAGGCTCCTCAGTCTATCCTCATAGGGAAGATTTCTGATACATGGGATCAACTTTGTCAGCCTCCTCTGTACGTTTTCCAGAGCATTTATATCCATGTAAAAGATTATCAGGAGGAGAGTGGTGGAGCACCTAGAAAGACACAAGCTTATAAACGACAACCAGCATGGATTCAGGGACGGAAAATCCTGTCACATACGTACTGGAGTTTTACGACAAGGTACCTGCAGTAAGACACGAGAGGGGTGGGTTGGCTGCATTTTCTTGGACTACAAGAAGGCCTTCGACTCAAGTTCCTCACAGGAAATTAGTGTAAAAGCTAGAGGGTCAACCACGTTTAACAGGAAGGGCACTACAGTGGATCAGAGAATACTTGACAGGGAGGCGACGAGTCATGGTACGTGATGAGGTATCACAGTGGGCACCTGTGATGAGCGGGGTCCCACAGGGGTCAGTCATAGGACAAGTGCTGTTTTTGGTATATGTGAATGACATGATGGAAGGGATAGACTCAGAAGTGTCCCTGTTTGATAAAGTGAAGATAATTATGAGAATTAAATCGGATGAGGATCAGGCAGGACTACAAAGAGACCTGGACAGGCTACAAGCCTGGTCCAGCAACTGGCTCCTGGAATTAACCCGGCCAAATGCAAAGTCATGAAGATCAGGGAAGGACAAAGACTGCAGACCTCTCTCAAGGAAAAAGATCTTGGGGTGAGCATAACACCGGGCACATCTTCTGAGGCGCACATCAACCAGATAACTGCTGCAGCATATGGGCGCCTGGCAAATCTGAGAATAGCGTTCCGATACCTCAGACACTGTACACCGTGTACGTCAGACTCATACTGGAGTATGCAGCACCAGTTTGGAACCCACACCTGGTCAAGCACGTCAAGAAATTAAAGAAATTGCAAATGTTTTGCAACAAGACTAGTCCAGGAGCTACAGGGGAATGTCCTACGAGGAGAGGTTAAGGGAAATCGACCTGACGACACTGGAAGACAGACGGGGACATGATGACATACAAAATACTGAGAGGAACTGACAAAGTGGAGAGACAGGATGTTCCATTGATTGGACACAGCAACAAGGGGACACAGCAACAAGGGGACACAGCAACAAGGGGACACAGCAACAAAGGGACACAGCAACAAGGGGACACAGCAACAAAGGGGACACAGCAACAAGGGGACACAGCAACAAGGGGACACAGCAACAAGGGGACACAGCAACAAGGGGACACAGCAACAAGGGGTCACAGCAACAAGGGGACACAGCAACAAGGGGACACAGCAACAAGGGGACACAGCAACAAGGGGACACAGCAACAAGGGGACACAGCAACAAGGGGACACAGCAACTAGGGGACACAGCAACAAGGGGACACAGCAACAAGGGGACACAGCAACAAGGGGACACAGCAACAAGGGGACACAGCATCAAAGGGGACTAAGCAACAAGGGAACATAGCAACAAGGGGACACAGCAACAAGGGGACACAGCAACAAAGGGACACAGCATCAAAGGGGACTAAGCAACAAGGGGACACAGCAACAAGGGGACACAGCAACAAACGGGACTAAGCAACAAGGGAACATAGCAACAAGGGGACACAGCAACAAGGGGACACAGCAACAAACGGGACTAAGCAACAAGGGAACATAGCAACAAGGGGACACAGCAACAAAGGGACACAGCATCAAAGGGGACTAAGCAACAAGGGGACACAGCAACAAGGGGACACAGCAACAAGGGGACACAGCAACAAACGGGACTAAGCAACAAGGGAACATAGCAACAAGGGGACACAGCAACAAGGGGACACAGCAACAAAGGGACACAGCATCAAAGGGGACACAGCAACAAGGGGACACAGCAACAAGGGGACACAGCAACAAGGGGACACAGCAACAAGGGGACACAGCAACAAGGGGACACAGCAACAAGGGGACACAGCAACAAACGGGACTAAGCAACAAGGGGACACAGCAACAAGGGGACACAGCAACAAAGGGACACAGCATCAAAGGGGACTAAGCAACAAGGGGACACAGCAACAAGGGGACACAGCAACAAGGGGACGCAGCAACAAGGGGACACAGCAACAAGGGGACACAGCAACAAGGGGACACAGCAACAAGGGGACACAGCAACAAGGACACAGAAACAAGGGGACACAGAAACAAGGGGTTGAATAGTCTGGCAAGTGATGTAGTGGAGGCAGGAACCTTACATAGTTTTAAGAAGAGGTATGATAAAGCTCATGGAGCAGGGAGAGAGTGACCTAGTAGTGACCAGTGAAGACGCGGGGCCAGGAGCTGTGACTCAACCCCTGCAACCACACAAAAGTGCACACCATCCTTGTAAACACATGATGTACACATACACCGACCATATGTACACACCTACGTGATGCAGTGTACACACCGTCCATGTGTACACATCAACGCGATGTACAATGTACACATCAACGTGATGTACAATGTACACATCAACGTGATGTACAATGTACACATCAACGTGATGTACAATGTACACATCAACGTGATGTACAATGTACACATCAACGTGATGTACAGTGTACACACCGTCCATGTGTACACACCAGGGGTACACCCACGTGATGTACAGTGTACTTCAAAGAACATTATACAATATACACTATACTGTATATGACACAATGAGAGACTGTTGTATGATACAAGATAAACAAGAGAGACTGTTGTATAATAGATCATGGACAAGATAGGCCCACTCAACTGTTGTATAATAGATCAGGGACAGGATAGACCCACTCAACTCTTGTATAATAGATCATGGACAAGATAGACCCACTCAACTGTTGTATAATAGATCAGGGACAGGATAGACCCACTCAACTGTTGTATAATAGATCAGGGACAAGATAGACCAACTCAACTCTTGTATAATAGATCATGGACAAAATAGACCCACTCAACTGTTGTATAATAGATCAGGGACAGGATAGGCCCACTCAACTGTTGTATAATAGATCAGGGACAGGATAGACCCACTCAACTGTTGTATAATAGATCAGGGAAAGGATAGACCCACTCAACTGTTGTATAATAGATCAGGGACAGGATAGACCCACTCAACTGTTGTATAATAGATCAGGGACAGGATAGACCCACTCAACTATTGTATAATAGATCAGGGACAGGATAGACCCACTCAACCGTTGTATAATAGATCAGGGACAGTTCCTCGGGTCAGCTCACAGACAGTGATAAGGAAATGTGTAGAATTTTTAACACTTACTTCCTCTCAGTTTTTACACAGGAAGACACTAGCGATATTCCAGTAATAATAAATTATGTGGAACAGGACGATAATAAACTGTGCACTATTAGGGTCACAAGTGACATGGTTCTTAGGCAAATAGATAAATTAAAACCTAACAAATCCACAGGCCCTGATGAACTGTATGCAAGGGTTCTAAAGGAATGTAAAGAGGAGCTTAGCACACCTTTGGCTAATCTTTTCAACATATCACTACAAACTGGCATGGTGCCAGATAAGTGGAAAATGGCAAATGTGATACCTATTTTCAAAACAGGTGACAGGTCCTTAGCTTCGAACTATAGACCAATAAGCCTAACCTCCATAGTGGGAAAATTTATGGAATCAATAATTGCCGAGGCAGTTCGTAGCCACCTTGAAAAGCATAAATTAATCAACGAATCTCAGCATGGTTTTACAAAGGGGCGTTCCTGCCTTACGAATTTATTAACTTTTTTCACTAAGGTATTTGAGGAGGTAGATCATGGTAATGAATATGATATTGTGTATATGGACTTCAGTAAGGCTTTGACAGGGTCCCACATCAGAGACTATTGAGGAAAATTAAAGCACATGGAATAGGAGGAGAAATTTTTTCCTGGATAGAGGCATGGTTGACAAATAGGCAGCAGAGAGTTTGCATAAATGGGGAGAAATCAGAGTGGGGAAGCGTCACGAGCGGTGTTCCACAGGGGTCAGTGTTGGGCCCCCTGCTGTTCACAATATACATAAACGACATAGATGAGGGAATAAATAGCGACATAAGCAAATTTGCTAATGACACCAAAATAGGCCGTCCAATTCATTCTAATGAGGACACTAGAGCACTCCAGGATGATTTGAATAGACTGATGCAGTGGTCGGAGAAGTGGCAGATGCAGTTTAATATTGACAAATGCAAAGTTCTAAATGTTGGACAGGTAAATAACCATGCCACATATAAACTAAATAATGTAGATCTTAATACTACTGATTGCGAAAAAGATTTAGGAGTTCTGGTTAGCAGTAATTTAAAACCAAGGCAACAGTGCATTAGTGTTCGCAATAAAGCTAACAGAATTCTTGGCTTCATATCTAGAAGTATAAATAATAGAAGTCCTCAGGTTGTTCTTCAACTCTATATATCCTTGGTTAGGCCTCATTTAGACTATGCTGCTCAGTTCTGGTCACCGTATTACAGAATGGTGCTAGTACTGGTACTAGTACTGGTACTAGTACTGGTACTAGTACTGGTACTAGTACTGGTACTAGTAGAACTATGCTGCACAGTTTTGGTCACCGTATTACAGAATGGATATAAATGCTCTGGAAAACATACGAAGGAGGATGACAAAGTTGATCCCATGTACCAGAAATCTTCCCTATGAGGATAGACTGAGGCCCTGAATCTGCACTCTCTCGAAAGGCGTAGAATTAGGGGAGATATGATTGAGGTGTATAAATGGAAAACAGGAATAAATAAAGGGGATGTAAATAGTGTGCTGAAAATATCTAGCCTAGACAGGACTCGCAGCAATGGTTTTAAGTTGGAAAAATTCAGATTCAGGAAGGATATAGGAAAGTACTGGTTTGGTAATAGAGTTGTGGATGAGTGGAACAAACTCCCGAGTACAGTTATAGAGGCCACAACGTTGTATAGCTTTAAAAATAGGTTGGATAAATACATGAGTGGATGTGGGTGGGTGTGAGTTGGACCTGATAGCTTGTGCTACCAGGTCTGTTGTCATGTTCCTTCCTTAAGTGAAGGTGACCTGACCTGACTAGGTTGGGTGCATTGGCTTAAGCCGGTAGGAGACTTGGACCTGCCTTGCATGGGCCAGTAGGCCTGCTGCAGTGTTCCTTCTTTCTTATGTTTTTAATACAAGATAAACAAGTGAGACTGTTGTATAATACAAGAGTCTGGCAGCAGCAGCAGACAACCAGTAAACAAGGAGCAGAGGCAGCAGACAACCAGTAAACAAGGAGCAGCAGCAGCAGACAACCAGTAAACAAGCAGCAGCAGACAACCAGTAAACAAGCAGCAGCAGCAGCAGACAACCAGTAAACAAGGAGCAGCAGCAGCAGACAACCAGTAAACAAGGAGCAGCAGCAGCAGACAACCAGTAAACAAGGAGCATCAGCAGACAACCAGTAAACAAGGAGCAGCAGCAGCAGACCAGTAAACAAGGAGCATCAGCAGACAACCAGTAAACAAGGAGCAGCAGCAGCAGACAACCAGTAAACAAGGAGCAGCGGGAGCAGACAACCAGTAAACAAGGAGCATCAGCAGCAGACAACCAGTAAACAAGGAGCAGCAGACAACCAGTAAACAAGCAGCAGCAGACAACCAGTAAACAAGCAGCAGCAGACCAGTAAACAAGGAGCAGCAGCAGCAGACAACCAGTAAACAAGGAGCAGCAGCAGCAGACAACCAGTAAACAAGCAGCAGCAGCAGCAGCAGACCAGTAAACAAGGAGCAGCAGCAGACCAGTAAACAAGGAGCAGCAGCAGACAACCAGTAAACAAGGAGCAGCAGCAGACAACCAGTAAACAAGCAGCAGCAGCAGCAGACAACCAGTAAACAAGCAGCAGCAGCAGCAGACAACCAGTAAACAAGCAGCAGCAGCAGCAGACAACCAGTAAACAAGGAGCAGCAGCAGACAACCAGTAAACAAGGAGCAGCAGCAGCAGACAACGTTCACCACAAATACCTTAATAAAACACATTTAAATCATAATTCTGAGTCAGATTTGTTAACAAATCAGTTGACTTACCTTAAGAGATGAGTTGAGAGTTGTTTAAGAAAGATGAGGGCAAAGACAGTCCTTATATCACTAGGGTTGTGGTTGGTGGGGGTTGATTGTTACCCTCCACTGGTATTTACCTGGGTTTACGGGGTTATATGGGGTTGTTAAGACTACACTGGGGTTGTCTACACTGCAACACTCTGCAACAGGGTGCAACACGCCCTGCAAGGCTCTATATAGAGAGAGGAGGTAGAGATAGAGGCGTGGGTACACTGTCACTGCTTAACACACACTACCCTGACTCTCTCCAACACACCTCCAACACTGCTAACATTCCTGGCTTTTAAGACTAGTTTCTCTCTTATCCGGAGCTCCTGGTAAGCGGATTTGTATGGTAGAGTTATCAGGAGAGCTCTATATGTGCAGGTTGATGTTATTAAGGAGGTGGAGAGAGTGTGAGAGGCGATCGCGAAATATTTTGGTGGTTTAATTCTGGTGAGGCCACCAGCAAGGCGGACCAGTGGGGGTGCTGGTTGTGGTGGGGGTGGTGGTGGTAGTGCTGGTGGTGGTAGTGGTGGGGGAGGGGGTGGACAGTGTTAGTGGGGGGTGTGGGTGCGTGGTAAGGGTGGTAGAGGGGGTTGTTGTGGTGTTGGGGTGTTGGTGGTGGTGAGGGTGGTTGAGGGGGTAGTGGTGGTGGTAGTGGTGTGGTAGAGGGGGTGTTGGTGGTGGTAGTGGTGGAAGTAGTAATGGTGGTAGTAGTGGTGGTAGTGGTGGTGGTGGAGAGTGTTAGTGGGGGTGTTGGTGGGTGGTAGGGGTGGTAGAGGGGGTTGTTGTAATGTTCGGGTGTTGGTGGTGGTGAGGGTGGTAGAGGGGGTAGTGGTGGTGGTGGGGTGGATGAGAGGGTATTGGTGGTGGTAGTGGTGGCAGTAGTGGTGGTAGTGGTGGTGGTAGTAGTGGTAGTAGTGGTGGTAGCAGTGGTGGTAGTAGTGGTGGTATTGGTGGTAGCAGTGGTGGTAGTAGTGGTGGTAGTAGTGGTGGTAGTAGTGGTGGTAGAAGTGGTGGTGGTAGTAGTGGTGGTAGTAGATGTGGTAGTGATGGTGGTATTGGTGGTGGTAGTGGTGGTGGTATTGGTGGTGGTAGTAGTAGTGGTGGTATTGGTGGTGGTATTGGTGGTGGTAGTAGTGGTGGTAGTATTGGTGGTGGTAGTAGTGGTGGTAGTATTGGTGGTAGCAGTGGTAGTAGTAGTGGTAGTAGTAGTGGTGGTAGTAGTGGTGGTAGTGGTAGAAGTGGTGGTAGTAGTGGTAGAAGTGGTGGTGGTAGTGGTGGTAGTAGTGGTAGAAGTGGTGGTAGTGGTGGTAGTAGTGGTGGTAGTAGTGGTGGTAGAAGTGGTGGTGGTAGTGGTGGTAGCAGTGGTGGTAGAAGTGGTGGTGGTAGTGGTGGTGGTAGTGGTGGTAGAAGTGGTGGTGGTAGTGGTGGTAGTAGTGGTGGTAGAAGTGGTGGTAGTAGTGGTGGTAGAAGTGGTGGTAGAAGTGGTGGTAGTAGTAGTAGTGGTGGTAGTAGTGGTAGTAGTGGTAGAAGTGGTGGTGGTAGTAGTGGTGGTAATAGTGGTGGTGGTAGTAGTGGTGGTGGTAATAGTGGTGGTGGTAGTAGTGGTGGTAATGGTGGTGGTAGTGGTGGTAGTAGTAGTGGTGGTAATGGTGGTGGTAGTGGTGGTAGTAGTAGTGGTGGTGGTGGTAGTAATAGTGGTGGTAGTAGTGGTGGTGGTTATTACAACCCAGGATTCCAAATGGCCTGCTATCCCGGGTGTAATGGGAGCAAAATAAACACAGCAGAAAAAGTTTAGACTTATATTATCCTTCACCAATTTAGAACAGCAATATGTACACTATGTACAGTGATAAGTATAGTGCACTCCACGGTAAGCAAGGCAGAATAGAAGCCACAAGATAGCAGACCGTGCTTCAACCAGCTCTAGAATGGGAATGACAAGGGCAGACAGGAGAGTGGTACCCACATAACCTCTGCGATTGCCAAAACCATCTTCTTATTGGCTAGAACCTGGTCACTAGTTGAACGAAGGGGTCCCATCATCAACTCTTAGCAACCTGGTTCGCTGGTTGGGGGAGATAGCCTGTAAATGAGGGTGTGTACATGCGCCGAATAAAGGTTACGTACTCTTTGCATGCCACACCCCCACCCCGAGAAGGCTCAGGATTAGGCTGCCACCTCCCAGTGGTAACCGTGCCGCCATGGCACAAAATAATGGGACCGCCTTTCCTCTCCACCATCCAACTCTTAGAGCTCAGCTTTTCTCGTGACCGAAAGCCAAACCCTAAACTTAGAGTTAGTTAGTTTAATATGTTTATTATGCACCCCATACCCATCCTGTGGGTGGTAGTCAAAAGATTACAGAGGTACATAATTGGTCCAGGGACTGGGCCTCAAAGTTTTGATAGCTGAGCAAGTTACAGAGGTAATGAATTCACAATTTACAAAGGTAATGAACTCACAATTTACAAAGGTAATGAACTCCAGGTAGGTCTAGTCACAATCATGACAAGTTACAAAGGTATTTACAGATTACAGAGGTACACAATGGGTCCAGGGACCGGGCTCCAAAGTTTTGATGACTGAACTAGGTACAAGGTAATGAACTCACAAGTTACAAAGGTAATGAACTCACAAGTTACAAAGGTAATGAATACTGTAAGAATGGTTACTTACGTTTATTCATGGCTGCAATCATGAACAAATTTTAGAGTAATGAGCAATTCACACTTCCACACCCTGTCACAACTGTAGTGAGTTATTGGTGCAAATGTTGATTGTTGAGTCTCTCTCTCACACAGACACACACACACACACACACATACAAATTCATACACACACACACATAAACACACACACACACACACACACACACACACACACACACACACACACACACACATGCACACATGTGGTAATGCATTATTTACAGCTAGCAAAGTCAGGGTATTTCTCCAGAATGGTCTGTAATATACCACTGTGGATAAAATACTTAGCCATTTCTTGAACACTTCTGAGTGAGTTGTTTCTAAATTCATTAATTTTATCACACTCCAGTACATAATGACGCAGGGTGTGACAATAATCCATCTGGCAAAGTTTACATTTCGTTTGGTCTACATCTGGTGGTGGTGATTAAACTTAGAGTGAGACAGCAGTCAGTCAGGCTAGCATAGGTCCAAGATACAGGCGGACGGTAGCCCGCATCCCCTCACTAAAAAACAAGCCCCACACCAGGGGATTAAAAAAAAAGAGCTTACAAGGGGTTACCACAAGTAACCTAACATCCTAACCTATGTAAAAAAAAAAAAATAAACTCTAGATAAAGAGTCCGCCAACACATTTGCCGGCAATATATTTAATTCTGAGCGAGTATGGTTGCAGTCTTAGCGTCCAGCGCATGAGCCTTGTGTTGTGGTTCTTCATGGCTTGGAGATGTACTAGAGGATTGTGATCACTGTAGACTGTGACCACCTGCGATGTCTGGCCCACATAAACATCGAAATGCTCCAAAGACAGTACCAGCGCGATGGCTTCTTTTTCAATGGTAGAGTAAGCCCTCTGATGTGGCTGGAACTTGGCTGAAAAGTATGCCACAGGCTGCAACTCCTCATTCTCGTTTTGTAATAGTACTGCCCCAACCCCAGACTCACAAGCATCAACCTGTAATGAAAAAGGTTTGGAGAAGTCTGGAGACAAGAGAATGGGTGCAGTACACAATATTCTTTTTGCTTTGTCAAAAGAAGTTGACAATATGGGGTCCAAATAAAGGGAACTTTGTGATTGGTAAGAGAGGTAAGAGGGGCTACAATATCTGAGAAATTCTTACAGAATCTTCTGTAAAATCCTAACATGCCTAGGAAACGTTGAAGAGATTTCCTATCATTAGAAACTGGATAATCTTTAATAGCAAGAACTTTAGCAAGTTTAGGTGCAACTTTACCACTACCTACTTCATGGCCTAGAAAAGTGACAGTGGCCTGGCCAAAGGAAGATTTAGATAAATTAACTGTTAAATGGGAACTCTTAAAGGTCTCAAAAAGAGCCTTAAGTCTAAGTAGGTGTTGATCCCAAGTATCAGACACCACAACAATATCATCTAGGTACGCTGCCATGCCTTCAAGTCCTTTAATAGCCTGATGGATAAGTTTCTGGAATGAAGAGGGGGAATTTTTTATTCCGAAGGGGGTAACTGTGTATTGATAATGACCTCCTGGAATTACGAAGGCAGAGATTTCCTTCGCCTTATCCGTCAAAGGTACCTGATAGTAACCTTTAAGGAGATCTAATTTGGATACAAAAGTAGCCTTACCCACAAAGTCAATTACGTCATCCAGACGAGGAAGAGGGTAAGCATCTGTAATGATGACCTCGTTCACCTTACGGTAGTCTGTACACATACGAAACCCTCCATCAGCCTTCTTCACAAGGATGCACGGTGAAGCCCATGGACTAGATGACTCCTCCACTAAACCATGTTCTAACAAGAAGTCTACTTCCTGCTGAAGTAGCCTTTGCTTTTCAGGATTAGCTCTGTAGGGGGAGAGTTTAATTGGTTTAGAGTTTCCCACATCTACATCATGATAACCTAACATACATTTTTTCGGCACATCCGAAAAAAATATTAGGATATGACTGTAGAAGCTCCGTTAAATTTGTTGCTTGCATTTCAGATAATCCCTCCATTAAAGGGCTAGGATCCTTGAGGAGGACAGAATTTGAAAGTTTAATATTAATTTCAGAGATAGAGTGCAAAGAGTCAGAGTTGTCCTCAGAGGTAGAGGACAGAGTCATTACTGGGACTTTATCTGGTGTATGGAAATATTTTAATTGATTAATGTGGTAAGTTTTAGTTTTTGAGAGCTACACATAATTTACTTCAGATAATCTACTTACAATCTGCATAGGTCCTGTAAATCTAGCTTTCAAGGTGTGGCCAGGTATAGGTTCCTGCACCAACACCTTGTCTCCTGGATGGAAGGAGCGGAATTGTGCACTTCTGTCATACCTCTGTTTCATCTTACTTTGAGCTGTCTTTAGGTTAGCCTTGGCTAACTGACGTGCCACCTGCAACCTTGAAGACGGGTTGTAGAGTGTTGAGCTAACGTCTTCTCCCATCCATCCTTCTTTGAGCACCCAAAGAGGACCTCGTACATTGTGCCCAAAGATCAGCTCAAACGGACTATACCCTGTAGACTCTTGCACCGTCTCTCGTACTGAGAACAGCAACAAAGGTAGTGATTCATCCCAGTCTGTAGGAAAGTGCATGCAAAAAGTTCTCATCATGGTTTTTAATGTCTGATGGAATCTTTCCAAGGCGCCTTGAGACTGAGGATGATAGGCAGTGGATAAGTTGTGGAATATCCCTAACCTAGTTAATACTTCCCTAAATGCTTTGGCAGTAAAGTTAGTACCTTGATCACTTTGAATAGTTTTAGGAATGCCAAAACAAGAAATGAATTTGGTTAAAGCTTTGAGAATACCTTTAGTATTAATACTACGCATGGGAATTGCTTCAGGATATCTGGTTACTTTATCCATAATCGTAAATAAATATTGATTTCTAGACTTTGACCTAGGTAGTGGACCTACACAATCTATAATTAAATCTACAAAAGGTTCTCCATCAGCAGGTATAGGTTGGAGAGGTGCAGGTTTAATGGAATGTCCAGGTTTCCCTACTTGCTGACATTCTCGGCAACACCTAATATGATTCTTCACATCTTTCTTTAATTTTGGCCAATAAAATTCTTTTGTGATTCTATACAAGGTTTTTGTAATTCCTAAGTGACCTCCTAATGAAGTATTATGAGATATATTTAATATTTGAGGTCTAAACTTGGTTGGAACCAATAACCTGTCATACAATTGCCGGCCCTCTATCTCCTTACCAGTCTCAGTGCAGATCAAATAATCGTTTTTAACTTCATACTTGACCGGATGACCCAAAGAGGATTTACCCATGGCTGCCTCAAAAGCGAATTTTAAAGAAGGGTCCTTTCGTTGTTTCTCCCGGAAGGACAGTCCCTCGGGCATGGAAGCAGAGACATCTGGCAATCCTGCAACCTGGGAATAGGAAGGCTTGATCGGGGTCTGTTCACTTGATTTACAAGGCTCCGGCCGGTGTGCCTCATAAAACAACGTGGCTATTCCGAGATCGGAGTCGTCCAAGGATAGGTCAACATTCCCTCCAGACAACCCTTGGGATGTTGCCCGAGTTATTGCCAACACCAGAGAAGAATTACTCATTATAGGTTCAGGACACGAACTAACAGTAGTAATGTTATTACCCAGTAATAACATGGCATCTTTCATGGGGAATCCTTTTGAGACACCTACACCCAGTGTAATATTTGCACTGTACATAAATTTTATGCAAAGGGACAGAATATATAGCTCCTCCAAATGCTTCCAATAAAACAGAGGAATTTAAGGAAGTGTTCTCTGAAAGGGGTAATATTCCTTCTCTTACAAGTGAGCAATATGCTCCAGTATCTCTAAAGGTCTTTACCTTAGTTGTTTCTGAGTTTTCCTGAAGGGAAATAAGACTCTTGAAATAATAAGGGGCCATAGTGGTGGTAGTAGTGGTGGTGGTAGCAGTGGTGGTAGTAGTGGTAGTAGTGGTGGTAGTAGTGGTGGTAGTGGTGGTAGTAGTGGTAGTAGTGGTAGTAGTAGTGGTAGTAGTGGTAGTAGTGGTGGTAGTAGTGGTAGTAGTAGTGGTAGTAGTAGTGGTAGTAGTGGTAGTAGTGGTGGTAGTAGTGGTGGTAGTAGTGGTAGTAGTAGTAGTAGTGGTAGTAGTGGTAGTGGTATTAGTAGTAGTGGTGGTAGTAGTAGTAGTAGTGGTGGTAGTAGTAGTGGTAGTAGTAGTGGTAGTAGTGGTAGTAGTGGTAGTAGTAGTGGTAGTAGTGGTCGTAGTGGTAGTAGTGGTAGTAGTAGTAGTGGTAGTAGTGGTAGTAGTAGTAGTGGTAGTAGTGGTGGTAGTAGTGGTGGTAGTAGTGGTGGTAGTAGTGGTAGTAGTAGTGGTAGTGGTGGTGGTAGTAGTGGTAGTAGTAGTGGTGGTAGTAGTAGTGGTAGTAGTAATGGCGGTAGTAATGGTGGTAGTAATGGTAGTAGTAGTAGTAATGGCAGTAGTAGTGGTGGTAGTAGTAGTGGTGGTAGTGGTAGTAGTGGTGGTAGTAGTGGTGGTAGTACTTGTGGTTGTAGTTTTGGTAGTAGTGGTGGTAGTGGTAGTAGTTGTGGTAGTGTTGGCAGTAGTGGTAGTGGTGGTAGTAGTGGTGGTGGTAGTAGTGGTTGTAGTAGTGGTGGTAGTAGTAGTGGTGGTGGTGGTGGTAGTAGTGGTGGTAGTAGTGGTGGTAGTAGTGGTGGTAGTAGTGGTGGTAGTAGTGGTGGTAGTAGTGGTGGTAGTAGTGGTGGTAGTAGTGGTAGTAGTGGTGGTAGTAGTGGTGGTAGTAGTGGTAGTGGTGGTAGTAGTGGTGGTAGTAGTGGTGGTAGTAGTGGTGGTAGTAGTGGTGGTAGTAGTGGTAGTAGTGGTGGTGGTAGTAGTGGTGGTAGTAGTGGTGGTAGTAGTGGTGGTAGTAGTGGTGGTGGTGGTAGTAGTGGTGGTAGTAGTGGTGGTAGTAGTGGTGGTAGTAGTGGTAGTAGTGGTAGTAGTGGTGGTAGTAGTGGTGGTAGTAGTGGTGGTAGTAGTGGTGGTAGCAGTAGTGGTAGTAGTGGTGGTAGTAGTGGTGGTAGTAGTGGTGGTGGTGGTGGTATTAGTGGTGGTAGTAGTTGTGGTAGTAGTGGTGGTGGTGGTGGTAGTAGTAGTATTAACCACAACTGATAACACTCGTCTCTTCAAGGCCTCACATTACTGATGGATCTTTATGTTACTGATGGGCTCTTGATCCAAGAAGACAGATTAACTCCGTCGGTCAGGTGGGACCAGAGATCACATAAACTCCGATGCCTGTGGACATAAGCCACTTTGACTTTTGTGAGTTATACTAATGGGTAATTATAGACTATGTATGACTGGGGGTCAACGCCCCCTCGACCAGGTCTGCGACCAGACCTCGTGGTGGATCAGGGCATGATCAAGCAGGTTATTACTGTTGGCCTCACGCAAAGCAACATACGATCAGGTATACGGCTGATCAGTACTGACTTTAGGTGCCTGTCCAGTGCCTTCTTGAAGACAGCCAGGGGTCTATTGGTAATCCTCCTTATGTATGCTGGAAGGCAGTTGAACAGTCTTGGGCCCCTGACACTTATTGTGTTGTCTCTCAGTGTACTAGTGGCGCCCCTGCTTTTAAATGAGGGGATGCGGCATCGTGTGCCGGGTCTTTTGCTTTCGTAAGGAGTGATTTGCGAGTGCAGATTTGCGACTAGTTCCTCTACTATTTTCCGTCTGTATATCATTGTGTATCTTTCTCGGCTGCATTGCAAGGAATACAAATTAAAGGACTTCAACTGTTCCCAGTAATTTAGGAACTTTATCGTACTTATGTGCGCCGTGAAAGTTCTCTGAACATTCTCCAGGTCAGCAATTTCGCCTGCCTTGAAAGGTGTCGTTAGTGTACAGCAATATTCCAGCCTAGAGAGAGCAAGTTCTCATTATTCATCCTATCATTTTCCTAGCAGATGAGGTAGATACATTGTTGTGGTCTTTGAAAGTGAGATTCTCTGACATGATCACTCCCAGGTCTTTCACATCAGTTTTTCTCTCTACTGTATGGTTGGAATTTGTTTTCCATATCAGAGTAGAGATTTCTCTCCATTGAACTACATACTGTTTTCTGCGGCGCATGTAAAGATTTGGTTAATGTCCGCCTGCAGTCTTGCAGTGCCTTCAGTGGATGACACTGTCATGTGTCATCCGCATGAAATACTTATGCAGATGACTTGGGTGTCATCCACAAAGGAAGACACGGTGCTGTGGCTGACATCTGTCAATGTCAGATGTGAGGATAAGGAACAGGATGGGAGTGAGTACTGTGGCTTGTTTGGTACTGGTTTGGTAATAGAGTTGTGGATGAGTGGAACAAACTCCCGAGTACTGGACTTTGGGTGTGGGTGTGTGTGTGAGTTGGACCTGACTAGCTTGTGCTACTAGGTCTGGTGCCGTGCTCCTCCCTTAAGTGAATGCAACTGACCTGACTAGGTTAAGCCTCTAAGCCTACCGAAAACCCTGCCTGTAACTAATTCCGAATTCACCCTCCTGCATTCTTGCACCTCCGCCATGTACCATACTCCACAAACCCTGATTCTGTCTACTACTGTCCAACCCCAATGGAAATAAGTTAAGGACCCCAATGGAAATAAGTAAGGACCCCAATGGAAATAAGTCACTCTGTCTGACTTTTTTGGGTTATCCTAGGTTCTCTACACATATGCTGCTATGTATGATAATTCTATGTAACTGTATTTGTGTATACCTGAATAAACTTACTTACTTACTTACTTACTTACTAACCCAACCCCTCCCCCACCTCTAATAGTCTCGACTTCATTAAATTGACTCTCATACCCGTAGCATCCCCAAATATCTGAATTACTCCACAAACCATCCATAGGTGTTCCTCACTCATTACCAGAACTGTAGTGTCATCCACATACCCAACAATACCCCCCATCCACCCCCATCATCCCCTGTTCATTCATTACCTCATTCACCAGCCTATAGAAAGGATTCTGTATGCAGGCAAACAGCAACTGAGAGAGTGGACAACCCTGCCTCAACCCTCCCTCCATCAGTACTGGGTCCCACAACTTACCATTAACCTGTACCCTTACAACCGCTCCCTCATACAAGGTTTGCACCCATCTCACCCCCCCCAAAACCCAACTTCTCCAAACAAACTCTTAAGAAATCCCTGTTCACACAATCATATGCATTAGCCCAATCTAAACTGAGTATCCCCCCTCCGGGACAGCTCTCAATAAAATCCCTTATGTGACTATGCCCATCCCTCATACTTCTTCCCGGGATGCCATACTGGCCCCCATATATCACTGATCCTAGAACCTTCTTCAGTCTATTGCCCAGAATTTTAGCATAAATTTTATAATCGGCACTAATGATATCGCTCTGTAATCACTCAGCACTTTCCCTTCTTTCTTCAGCACTAACACGACGATCCTGGTTTTCTGAGTCTTCCCCATCCTACCACTGTAACTTCCCCATCCTCCCACTGTAACTTCCCCATCCTCCAACTGTAACTTCCCATCCTCCCACTGTAACTTCCCCATCCTCCCACTGTAACTTCCCATCCTCCCACTGTAACTTCCCCATCCTCCCACTGTAACTTCCCCATCCTCCCACTGTAACTTCCCCATCCTCCCACTGTAACTTCCCCATCCTCCCACTGTAACTTCCCATCCTCCCACTGTAACTTCCCCATCCTCCCACTGTAACTTCCCCATCCTCCCACTGTAACTTCCTTATCCACCCACTGCTCCACATATAATTCAGGACCTCCACTAAACCATGCCTAATACACCCCCAATAAGCTCTATAAAAATCATTCGGTATACCATCAATGCCCGGAGTCTTACCCTGGCTCATCCCGTAACCCACCTCCTCCACCTCCCCCTCACTAATACTACCCTCCAACATTTGTTTTTCCTGCTGTCCTAATACAATATTACTCCGCATGTCCTCAAAAAAACTGCTCCCTGACGTCTCCCCCTCTCCTCCTCCATTTCTCCCTAAGCCAATAATCTGCATAAACACTGCTGTCCGTATTGGTAAGGTCTTGCTCCTCCACATAACCTCCCCCCCAGAACCAACCACAAGATGCACTATGGTAGTCACCATCTGCCTTTCCCTAAATTTCCTTGGAATGTAACCTGACGGTCTATCTCCCTTTAACACCTCTAACCCAGCCCTAACTCTAATTGCATTAAACCTTTCATCATGTATCTCCACAATCCGACTCCTTAGACCATTCACATCCCTTCTCATACCTTCCCTATCTCCCTCCCCCCGTAACAATCACTCAGTAGTCCTTCTAGGTAGGTCTGTAAACCATACCGCCACCATGCCTGTTCCCTGCCACATACCTTAAAAAACTCTGCAATCTCTATCGTAGCCTTAATCTCCCATCAGTCAAGCAAATCCATCTCCCCATCCCTAGCATCCCAGAAAAGCTTCCACCAGTCCTTGAAGGATGAGCCTTCATCCCCCTCCTGCAGGAGCCTCACATTCAATTTCCAATACCCAGCATACATGCGCACTATACCATCCACCCTTAGATCAGCTATCACCACTCTATGGTCCGAAAAATCCACATCGAAAGTCCTCACCTTCTCCACACCTATCCCCTTCATGACATAAATCCTATCTAACCTCGCCTCATAACTCCTGCGAACGAACGTGTGCTCTACACCATACCCCCCTCCCCACCACATCTACAACTCCTACATCCCTTAACACGTCCCTTAGAGCATCCAATACACATCCTGCCCCCCTCAGTATCACATCCCCATACCTAATCACACAATTCCAATCACCCCCAAGCACTATTATGGAAGGTGAACCCAGCAAATAATACATCAAGATATCCCCGACAAAATCAACTTTCACCCTAACATTGTTGATTGCTGGCATGTAAACACCTATGAAACATACCCTCCCCACCCCCAATACCCATCCACCCTAACGACCCACCCCCTCCCCCTCCCCCCTCCTCCCAACCCATGATGCACAATGGGCTGTTCTCCTTTACCACCACAGCCACCCCTCCTTTCAATTGCAAAGCATTGCTGACAAACAGTTTATAACCCTGCAAATGCAGTTCACACCCTAACCTCTGGTTATGCTCCTGCAAAAAGCATACATCTACATCAAACTTCTTGAAAACCATTCTAACCAAACCCTTTTGACCTCAGTTTTAAGACCATTTACATTTATTGTGACACACCTGAACTTTCCAGGAAAGGCAGCTTACCCCTATGCCACTGTGGCTTACTCAATCCCCCTTTCATGTTACCCATACCATCTTTATCATCCTTCCAAACCTGTCTACTAACCCCCCCTTGCCCTCCCCCATCAGGCTTCCCCTGTACACCCCCTCCCCTGCTTGCCTTCTCCACCACAGCTGCCCATGCCTTCTTCCCTGGCCTCTGCCCAGGTGTTAGGACCTCGTCCATTTCGGACGCTCCTGCAGTTCGTTTGCATGAGCTACCACTCACACACATATCTACTTCATGTGAGTCCTCCTGATGAACCTCCACCACCACTTCCCTCTCCTTTCCGTCCTTACGCAAGACCTCTATCTGTCCCTGCTTCCCATTCAGCTGCTGCACCGCACATAACCTCCTGGCTCCATCCTCACTGGCCTCCGGCTCTTCCAAAAACTCCTGCAGCACTGCTTCCAACATCCTCTCCTGGGTAGTCTCTTCCACATCCACCATTCCCTCGGGCATCAGGGAGCTCTCCCTTGTTACCTCTGGGAGGGTAACACACGTCCCCAACACCTCCTCCCCCCTCTCCACCTCCTCGCTCCAGAGATCCATCCTCCATCCATCCAAAACACCCAACTCCACGTCCACGTTACACGGTTGCTGGTCTACCGTCGATGGTGTCACAATCCTAGGGGCTTGCCTTCGGGTACACTTCGCCGCCATATGCTCCTAAGAGTCACAGAATCGGCACATTTTCCTCTGCTCTGCATAGTGGACGAATACCTGGGTCCTATAGCCTGTCAGCATAACATACGAGGGTATTGGCCACCTCAATGACATCTTCAGGGTGCAGGATCCCTCGGGCAGCCCTGCATACAGACCGTCCCTCCACACCCCCATACTAGCTGTGTGAACCATTCATCTACAATCCTGTCAGACACTGCAACTTCTTGGGATCTTAATACTTGGGAATTCTTCACTTGCCTAACCCTTGGGCACGACCTACTTCCACATTGGACAAATGTGACACCACCTACCACTGCTGCACCTCTCCTGCCATACGGTTTATAAGCTGCTTCTAAGCTCATATGCCGTATTCTATTCAAGATTGATGGACTGACCACATCAACTCAAGGTTGAAGGACTGATTACCTCATTCTCCTCCTGTTCTTCAAGTTTATCCTTTGTATGGACTGATGAAGCCACTGTGTGGCGAAACGTTTCCTCAATAAAGATACCCAAGAGTTGCACATGTGTCTAATTTAACAACGTGTCGGTTCTTTGAACCATTCATCTACAGTTCCATAACTGCTGAAGGTTTCCTGAATTCCATACGATGTTGCCTCAAAGGATACATTACAAACCTTTATCCATGTGAAATACTTCGAGACATCATGCAGACTCACCTCCACTGTCGAATTCACACTCATTCTCCTTTCTTGAAATTCATCCACAATACAGGTGTGAACATCAAAATGGTATACAATACCGACAGGTTGGTAGGTAAGACACATAGGCAACAGTTAGGCAACTTTATTCCGAAACTTTTCGCCTACACAGTAGGCTTCTTCAGCCTACTTTCTGTATTCGACTGAAGAAGCCTACTGTGTAGGCGAAACGTTTCGGAATAAAGTTGCCTAACTGTTGCCTATGTGTCTTACCTACCACAATACAGGTGTAAAAGCCGGTTCTTGCAAACTTCACGAAGACCCGTGTCATTCCATTAAGGGCCACGCCATACAATTCATCGTTAGATATCCTGTAGACGTCCCTGATGATGCCTGGTAGCAGTACATTCATTGTCGCACTGCTTAATGTCCCTTAGACCAACTTTGTACAGACAATGTTTACTCGCCGGCTCACACGATCCGCCATCTTGGTGCTTAAGTGTAGCAGTCCACACCAGGTGGCATGCAGGGAGACCTCAAGTAGCGTCCTCTCTCCCCAGAGGTCGAGAGACGAATCTTGTCCACTGCTGGTCTCAGACCGGGCCATGCGGGCGTTGACCTCAAAGCCCTCTCCAGGTAAACTCCAGGTAGACAACACCCCTCCCCCTTCTTCAAGAACCTAAACAAAATTTCCACTCTACAGTGCGACCTAGATTTACAAAACAGTAAAATTAATCCCGACCTGAAGTACTTGATAGTTGCAACAGGACCCATAGACGTAATACCAGACAAAAATCTCACTGACATTCCTCTTGACTGGCTAAATCTTTTCGAAAATTTACTGTACATAAAAGGGTCCAAAATCTGGAACTCTGCTGGAAATCTTCAAAACCACTGGACAGCGGGGCGTTGATCCCCGGAACTCTCTCCAGGTATACTCCAGGTATACTCCAGGTATGATAAATTAGACACATATGCAACTCTTGGGTATCTTTATTGAGGAAACGTTTCGCCACACAGTGGCTTCATCAGTCCAAACGTAGGAGAAACTTGAAGAACAGGAGGAGAATGAGGTAATCAGTCCCTCAACCTTGAGTCGATGTGTTCAGTCCATCAATCTTGAATAGAATACGGCATATCAGCGGAGAAGCAGCTTATAAACCGTATGGCAGGAGAGGTGCAGCAGTCATAGGTCGTGTAACATTTGTTCAATGTGGAAGTAGGTCGTGCCCAAGAATTAGGTAAGTGAAGAATTCCTAAGTATTAAGATCCCAAGAAGTTGCAGTGTCTGACAGATTTGTAGATGCTTCTCCGCTGATATGCCGTATTCTATTCAAGATTGATGGACTGAACACATCGACTCAAGGTTGAGGGACTGATTACCTCATTCTCCTCCTGTTCTTCAAGTTTCTCCTTTGTATGGACTGATGAAGCCACTGTGTGGCGAAACGTTTCCTCAATAAAGATACCCAAGAGTTGCATATGTGTCTAATTTATCAACATGTCGGTTCTCTGGACCATTCATCTACAAACATACTCCAGGTATACTCAGATATACTACCTCAGCCAGCATCTCCAGAACCACTACCTCAGCCAGCATCTTCAGAACACCTTCTCTCCCTAACACACACACACACACACACTCACACACACACACACACACACACACACACACACACACACAGATTATATATATATATATATATATATATATATATATATATATATATATATATATATATATATATATATATATATATATATATATATATATATATATATATAATTCTTATACCTGTTGTCCTGTTCACCTAGCAGCAAATAGGTACCTGGGTGTTATTCGACTGGTGTGGGTCGCATCCTGGGGGACAAGATTTAGGACCCCAATGGAAATAAGTTAGACAGTCCTCGATGACGCACTGACTTTCTTGGGTTATCCTGGGTGGCTAACCCTCCGGGGTTAAAAATCCGAACGAAATCTTATCTTATCTTATCTTACAGATTGTTAATATTTGATATATGTGAAACGCGTGTCGAGTTAAATGCGAAGCATATAGTGAACCTTGCTTAAGTAGCTGTTTCAGCTGTCTACAAACTGCTACAATACTTGGGACGCAATCACAGAAGTCACAGTAGGCACTGGGTATATATAGGCCTAGACTGAAAGGTGGGCAGAGGTCAGTGTTTGTAATTTAGAACATGCCAACCAGGGGTTCGATCCAATGGTTCAGTAAGTTGTTCATCTTGGGGTCAGCTTGAGCACTAAGACCCAGTAGTGAGTCAGTAGTGAGTCAGTCAGTAGTTGCTTGCTGAGTCAACCTGGTAGCTGTCAGTGACTCGTATCCTCTGATACATCCTCTTCTAATACACTTCTCAGGTGTGTATAAGTGTCTGGCAATTGAATTTTGTCCATAGATTACTGATTACAAATTACGTCTGACTGGTGTACAGGTTACCTTCTGACCTAATGACCTCAGGTGACCTGACATAATGACCTCGGGTAACTTGTTGACATGACATCAGGTGACCTGACATAATGACATCAGGTGACCTGACATAATGACCTTAGGTAACTTGTTGACATGACATTGTGACCTGACATAATGACCTTAGGTGACCTGACATAATGATCTTAGGTGACCTGACATAATGACCTTAGGTGACCTGACATAATGATCTTAGGTGACCTGACATAATGATCTTAGGTGACCTGACATAATGATCTTAGGTGACTTGACATAATGACCTTAGGTGACCTGCTATAATGACCTTAGGTGACCTGACATAATGACCTGTCCAGCTGACCTTCTAAATCTATAAAGGTAACTTGGTTATAATGCTCCTCAAACACCAAGTGCTGTGCGATAAGGATACTGTGACTACCGGATAAGTTGTACATATTACAAATTAATATTGACTGGCGTTAAGATGGCTGTATGGCTAGTCTGGGTCACCTAACCGGTCTTGTCTCAGGGGAGTACGTAATGACCCAACTATCTTAGTAGCGTAAGTAGGCTTGTTAGGCCTAGGAAAGTCATAAACTAGACAAATCCCAGTTAATTTTTAACTTAACCAGTTAATTTTAACTAGAACAAGGAAAGCAATTGTAACCATAATTACTGTATGAACATTGTTAATGATGACTGAGGTTCCCTGACTCGGGTTAGTAATTATCTACACATCCCCACACACAATCTCGGTAGCGACCAGTCAAGAGGCGGGGCCAGGAGCTGAGTCTCGACCCCTGGAACCACAATTGGCTGCCTCCAGCCACCTCCATGTTCTTGGTCCACGTAAGTTTAGATTTTGGGTTTAGTCTGTCATTACCCAGGCGCTGCTGTGTCTGCACGGCCTCCAGAATTGAATAGGCTTTTGTTTGATTAATTGATGAAGGGATAGATGAGGTAAGATAAGATTTCGTTCGGATTTTTAACCCCGGAGGGTTAGCCACCCAGGATAACCCAAGAAAGTCAGTGCGTCATCGAGGACTGTCTAACTTATTTCCATTGGGGTCCTTAATCTTGTCCCCCAGGATGCGACCCACACCAGTCGACTAACACCCAGGTACCTACTTGCTGCTAGGTGAACAGGACAACAGGTATAAGGAAACGTGTCGAAATAACGTATGGAAATGTTTCCACCCGCCGGGATTCGAACCCGGGCCCTCCATGTGTGAAGCGGGAGCTTTAGCCACCAGGCCACCGGGCCACTGGTATCTATCATCACCCACTTGTTAATATCTATTTCTACAAGTACAAGGTATACAGACCATAGTTGACACCTATGACATACTACTATATAGAAAGTACCTTGTTATGTTGAGCATTTCCCGTATATTGTCGGTTTTGTCCCAGGATGTGACCCACACCAGTCCACTAGCACCCGGGGTGCGACCCCACACCAGTCCACTAGCACCCGGGGTGCGACCCCACACCAGTCCACTTAACACCCGGGGTGCGACCCCACACCAGTCCACTTAACACCCGGGGTGCGACCCCACACCAGTCCACTTAACACCCGGGGTGCGACCCCACACCAGTCCACTAACACCCGGGGTGCGACCCCACACCAGTCCACTAACGCCCGGGGTGCGACCCCACACCAGTCCACTAACACCCGGGGTGCGACCCCGGGTGTGGGGTCGCACCCCGGGTGTTAGTGGACTGGTGTGGGTCACATCATGACTTCTGTTATCCTGGGTGGCTAACCCTCCGGGGTTAAAAATCCGAACGAAATCTCTTCTATTAACCCTAGTTGCTGCCGTCACACAGGTCATGTGCGGCGCCGCCTGCCCAGTTGTATCGCCCTTGCGAGTTTAGCTCTTACTTTCGATTATAATCAGCCGGTAGTTCGGTCTGTACTGAGGTTTAAGGGACTGGCGGTTGCTTGGGTCGAGTCACAGCTGCTGGTCCCGTATGGAAAAGCTTCTGTCGGCAGTGGTACCTGGAGTATGCCTGGAGGGGCTTTCGGGGATCGACGCCCCCGCGGCCCGGTCTGTGACCAGGGGTAATGATGGATCAGGGCCTGATCAACCAGGCTGTTACTGTTGGCCGCACGCAACCCGACGAACGAATCAGACCGGCTGGTCAGGTACTGATTTTAGGTGCTTGTCCAGTTACTTCTTGAAGACAGCCGGGGGGGGTTTTGAAGACAGCCGGGGGGGTTTGAAGACAGCCGGGGGGGGTTGACAGCCGGGGGGGGGGGGTTGACAGCCGGGGGGGGGTTGACAGCCGGGGGGGGTTAACAGCCGGGGGGGGTTAACAGCCGGGGGGGGTTGAAGACAGCCGGGGGGGGTTTGAAGACGGCCGGGGGGGTTTTGAAGACAGCCGGGGGGGTTTTGAAGACAGCCGGGGGGGGGGGGTTTTGAAGACAGCCGGGGGGGGTTTTGAAGACGGCCGGGGGGTTTTGAAGACAGCCGGGGGGTTTTGAAGACAGCCGGGGGGGGGTTTGAAGACAGCCGGGTTTTTTTTTTGAAGACAGCCGGGGGTTTTTGAAGACGGCCGGGGGGGGGTTGAAGACAGCCGGGGGGTTTTGTAGACAGCCGTGGGGGGGGGCGTCTTGAAGACAGCCGTGGGGGGGGGGGCGTCTTGAAGACAGCCGTGGGGGGGGGGCGTCTTGAAGACAGCCGTGGGGGGGGCGTCTTGAAGACAGCCGTGGGGGGGGGCGTCTTGAAGACAGCCGTGGGGGGGGGGGGCGTCTTGAAGACAGCCGTGGGTTGTTCTTGAAGACAGCCGTGGGTAGGTCTTGAAGACAGCCGTGGGGTGGTAATGAAGACAGCCGGGGGGGGGGTCTTGAAGACAGCCGTGAAGACAGGGGGGGGGTCTTGAAGACAGCCGTGGGGGGGGGGCGTCTTGAAGACAGCCGTGGGGGGGGGGGGGCGTCTTGAAGACAGCCGTGGGGGGGGGCGTCTTGAAGACAGCCGTGGGGGGGGGGGGCGTCTTGAAGACAGCCGTGGGGGGATCTTGAAGACAGCCGTGGGTAGGTCTTGAAGACAGCCGTGGGTAGGTCTTGAAGACAGCCGTGGGTAGGTCTTGAAGACAGCCGTGGGTAGGTCTTGAAGACAGCCGTGGGTAGGTCTTGAAGACAGCCGTGGGTAGGTCTTGAAGACAGCCGTGGGTAGGTCTTGAAGACAGCCGTGGGTAGGTCTTGAAGACAGCCGTGGGTAGGTCTTGAAGACAGCCGTGGGGGGGGGCGTCTTGAAGAGAGCCGTGGGGGGGGGGCGTCTTGAAGAGAGCCGTGGGGGGGGGGGCGTCTTGACAGCCGTGGGGGGGGCGTCTTGAAGACAGCCGTGGGGGGGGGGCGTCTTGAAGACAGCCGTGGGGGGGGGCGTCTTGAAGACAGCCGTGGGGGGGGGCGTCTTGAAGACAGCCGTGGGGGGGGGCGTCTTGAAGACAGCCGTGGGGGGGGGCGTCTTGAAGACAGCCGTGGGGGGGGGGGGCGTCTTGAAGACAGCCGTGGGGGGGGGCGTCTTGAAGACAGCCGTGGGGGGGGGGGCGTCTTGAAGACAGCCGTGGGGGGGGGCGTCTTGAAGACAGCCGTGGGGGGGGGGCGTCTTGAAGACAGCCGTGGGGGGGGGCGTCTTGAAGACAGCCGTGGGGGGGGGCGTCTTGAAGACAGCCGTGGGGGGGGTGTCTTGAAGACAGCCGTGGGGGGGGGGGTGTCTTGAAGACAGCCGTGGGGGGGGGGTGTCTTGCAGACGGCCGTGGGGGGGTGTGTCTTGAAGACGGCCGTGGGGGGGGTGTGTCTTGAAGACAGCCGTGGGTAGGTCTTGAAGACAGCCGTGGGGGGGTCTTGAAGACAGCCGTGGGGGGGTCTTGAAGACAGCCGTGGGGGGGTGTGTCTTGAAGACGGCCGTGGGGGGGTGTGTCTTGAAGACGGCCGTGGGGGGGTGTGGCTTGAAGACAGCCGTGGGTAGGTCTTGAAGACAGCCGTGGGTAGGTCTTGAAGACAGCCGTGGGGGGGGTGTCTTGAAGACAGCCGTGGGGGGGGGGGTGTCTTGAAGACAGCCGTGGGGGGGGGGGTGTCTTGAAGACAGCCGTGGGGGGGGTGTCTTGAAGACAGCCGTGGGGGGTGGGGGTGTCTTGAAGACAGCCGTGGTGGTGGGGGGGTGTCTTGAAGACAGCCGTGGGGGGGGTGTCTTGAAGACAGCCAAGGGTCTACCTGTAGGGATTTAAGAACTTTTAACCTAACAAGGCCCCGCGACAGTAGGCCTACTGACCCATACTAGGAAAGTCCTTCTTAAAGCTAACATATATTGGCAAATATCAGACTTATGTACCAACCTGTCAAGTTTCTAATTACTTCTGGAAGTTCTTAGTTAATATTTTACTAAACAAACATGGAGATCCTCATTAAAATTCTCTTCTCTAGTCGGCCAGACAAGACTCGGTGAGTTTTTCGTTCACTAGTGATGCTGGGATACACGCCTGTATCCCTGTTTATACCTCGAGTCTTGGCAGGAATACTCAGATGTTTGACTTATAAATAAGGATAAGTGGAATAGAATTATTCCTCTAAGGTTGTCGTAAGAGGCGACTAAAATGCCGAGAGCAAGGGGCTAGTAGAAGACTGAGACACTTATGCCACATATGGGAATCTTTGTTCAGGAAACGTTTCGCCACACAGTGACTTCATCAGTCCAATACAAAGAGGAAGGCGTAAGGAGAGGACGATGGACTGAACACATCGACTCCAGGCTGAGGGACTGATTACCTTAAACTCCTCCTCTCCTTACACCTTTCTACTTTGTATTGGACTGATGAAGCCACTGTGTGGCGAAACGTTTCCTGAATATAGATTCCCATGAAAGTTAAGACACGTGTGCAACATCTGGATATCTTTATTGTAGACGTTTCGCCATCCAGTGGCTTTATCAATACAGATTCTAGGACATAATAGGAAGACAGTAGAACTATATACAAAAGATGAGGTAATCAGTCCCTCGGCCTTGGAGTTAGTGTTCACAGCATCGTGGTGGTGGAGAATCTGGAGCAAAGACAAGAAGACTGGCGGTTATATAGGCGTCAATGGATAGGACCTACTTCCACTGGGGAATCCTGCCTACCAGTGACTATGCCCTCGTCTGCTGCCCGTCCCTATCCACTGACGCCTATATAACCGCCAGTCTTCTTGTCTTTGCTCCAGATTCTCCACCACCATAATGCTGTGAACACTAACTCCAAGGCCGAGGGACTGATTACCTCATCTTTTGTATATAGTTCTACTGTCTTCCTAGTATGTCCTAGAATCTGTATTGATAAAGCCACTGGATGGCGAAACGTCTACAATAAAGATATCCAGATGTTGCACATGTGTCTTAACTTTCATGGGAATCTTTATTCAGGAAACGTTTCGCCACACAGTGACTTCATCAGTCCAATACAAAGTAGAAAGGCGTAAGGAGAGGAGGAGTTTAAGGTAATCAGTCCCTCAGCCTGGAGTCGGTGTTCAGTCCATCGTCCTCTCCTTACGCCTTTCTACTTTGTATTGGACTGATGAAGTCACTGTGTGGCGAAACGTTTCCTGAACAAAGATTCCCATATGTTGCATAAGTGTCTCAGTCTTCAACTTGTCGGTTTTTCAAACCATTCATCAGAAGGGGCTAGTAACTCCATTTTCCTGTGTACATTACTAAAGTTAGAGAAAATTTAGTTTTTGAGTCTCCTTGCCTCGGTGGGATACAGCCAGTGTTGAAAAAGCTACTCTCATTGTGCTAAACATTGTTAATACACTGACTTGAGGGACCGAAAGCAAATAGTGGTACCTCGGTATTCGTCCGCTTTGGAATAAGTCCAGCTTGGTATACGTCCTGTTTGGACGACTCCCGTGCTAGAACTTAAGGGTTAAAGTGAGTCGCGTTACTCTTCATTATCTCTCTCGAGAGGAGCACAAGACTAAGATGGATGCACTCTTCAGGCTTGGAAGAAGAGATAAAGGAAGTCCCCTACTTCGTTAATCAAGAAAATCTTTGCCAAACGGATGGACGTCAAAAACTTTGCAGAGATGTACCACCCCAAGAGACCCCAAACAAGCTGTAATAACATTATCTACAATAACCAGACGATGTCACAGTTCCCAAACATCCTAAGAAGGCAGAAGCAAAGTTCTTCAGACAGATTTTCAGTAAATCAAACCTGGTGAGCTTCAACCAGGACGAAATAGGGAAAAGAAACAGAAAACAGAAGGTGACTCTCCTTCCAAACATTTCCTCCCTTCTCAGCACTATCCTAGTGGGCACTAAACTTTACCTTGTGCATGTATACCTTGTGCATTTATCTATTTTTTTTTTGTATTTATGTATGTATTTTAGCAATAAGCAGCGTTTAAATTATTTTATACACCCCATCATTGTATAATTCGTTTGGTATACGTCCTGTTTGGTACAAGTCCTGGAACGAATTAAGGACGTATACCGAGGTACCTCTGTATTTTGACTTGTTAGTGTAGTAAATTACCAGATTTTTCAGTTAACTGGTAATGTTGTTTTAAACTGGTTTGAGGTATTTGTACGAGAGATAATGTGTAATGTTCTTGCAGGGTAGACCATGGAACCTTGTTCAGACACCTGCCAGACCATGGAACCTTGTTCAGACACCTGCCAGACCATGGAACCTTGTTCAGACACCTGCCAGGCTTCACCACACATGTCTGTCCACTTGAGTTCCTCTCCTGTGGCTGGTGATTCCCTGGCTGTATCCTCTGGACCCACTGCTTCGCCGATTTTATCCTCTGGGCCCACTGCTTCGCCGGTTTTATCCTCTGGGCCCACTGCTTCGCCGATTTTATCCTCTTGGCCCACTGCTTCGTCGATTTCACCCTGCGGGCCCACGGCTTCACCGATTTCACCCTGTGGGCCGAGTGATGCCAGGACCCCATCCAATAGGCCCATGGGTTTTCCAGCTAACAGTTGCTGTGCTAACACAAATACGTCCCCCAGCGGCCTACCGCATCTCGCTGACAGCTCACTTTCCACTGTCGGACTTTCACCTTCAGGAACTAAACTGTCAGCTTCAGTGAAACATATAGCATCACCACCTGTATCCTGCCACAGCAACAAGAGCAGCACAGGACCCATGTGTCGCATATGTCATGAGGGTATGTATCTAGCAGCAAAAATTCTATTCTCTGTCCATGTGTCCTGTGTATTATAATCTCCCCTGCTGTATCCTGCCACTCGGTGGTAGTGAACCCAGTGTCTCGTTTGGGGTCCCTTGGCCTGGGGGCTAAAAATTCTCGCTTCATACAGTGAGGATCCGGGTTTGATTCCCAGCGAGGGTAGAAGCATTGGGCGTGTTTCTTTACGCCGGTTGTCTATGTTCACCCATAAGTAAAATGGGTACCTGGGTGTTAGTGGACTGGTGTGGGTCACATCCTGGGTGTTAGTGGGCTGGTGTGGGTCACATCCTGGGTGTTAGTGGGCTGGTGTGGGTCACATCCTGGGTGTTAGTGGGCTGGTGTGGGTCACATCCTGGGTGTTAGTGGACTGGTGTGGGTCACATCCTGGGTGTTAGTGGACTGGTGTGGGTCACATCCTGGGTGTTAGTGGACTGGTGTGGGTCACATCCTGGGTGTTAGTGGACTGGTGTGGGTCACATCCTGGGTGTTAGTGGGCTGGTGTGGGTCACATCCTGGGTGTTAGTGGGCTGGTGTGGGTCACATCCTGGGTGTTAGTGGACTGGTGTGGGTCACATCCTGGGTGTTAGTGGACTGGTGTGGGTCACATCCTGGGACAACTGACCTAATTTGCGGGAAATGCTCAGCATAACAAGGTACTTTCTATATAGTAGTATGTCATTGTTGTCAACTATGGTCTGTATAAGTTGTATCATGTATACCTTGTGCATGTATAGCTTGTGCATGTATAGCTTGTGCATGTGTACCTTGTGCCTGTGTACCTTGTGCCTGTATACCTTGTGCCTGTATACCTTGTGCCTGTATACCTTGTGCATGTATACCTTGTGCCTGTATACCTTGTATACCTTGTACATGTATACCATGTGCATGTATACCTTGTGCATGTATACCTTGTGCATGTATACCATGCGCATGTATACCTTGTGCATGTATACCTTGTACATGTATACCATGTGCCTGTATACCTTGTGCTTGTATACCTTGTGCATGTATACCTTGTGCATGTATACCTTGTGCGTGTATACCTTGTACGTGTATACCTTGTACGTGTATACCTTGTACGTGTATACCTTGTACGTGTATACCTTGTACGTGTATACCGTGTACATGTATACCTTGTACATGTATACCTTGTACATGTATACCTTGTACATGTATACCTTGTACATGTATACCTTGTACATGTATACCTTGTGCATGTATACATTGTGCATGTATACCTTGTGCATGTATACCTTGTGGATGTATACCTTGTGCATGTATACCTTGTACGTGTATACCTTGTGCCTGTATACATTGTACATGTATACCTTGTACATGTATACCTTGTACATGTATACCTTGTGCATGTATACCTTGTGCATGTATACCTTGTGCATGTATACCTTGTGCATGTATACCTTATGCATGTATACCTTGTGCATGTATACCTTGTGCATGTATACCCTGTACATGTATACCCTGTACATGTATACCTTGTACATGTATACCTTGTACATGTATACCTTGTACATGTATACCCTGTACATGTATACCTTGTGCATGTATACCCTGTACATGTATGCCTTGTACATGTATACCTTGTACATGTATAAACTGTACATGTATACCCTGTACATGTATACCTTGTACATGTATACCCTGTACATGTATACCTTGTACATGTATACCTTGTGCCTGTATACCTTGTGCCTGTATACCTTGTACATGTATACCTTGTGCATGTATACCCTGTGCATGTATACCCTGTGCATGTATACCTTGTGCATGTATACTTTGTGCATGTATACCTTGTGCATGTATACCTTGTACATGTATACCTTGTGCATGTATACTTTGTGCATGTATACCTTGTGCATGTATACCTTGTGCATGTATACCTTGTGCCTGTATACCTTGTACATGTATACCTTGTACATGTATACCTTGTGCCTGTATACCTTGTACATGTATACCTTGTACATGTATACCTTGTGCATGTATACCTTGTGCATGTATACCTTGTGCATGTATACCTTGTGCATGTATACCTTGTGCATGTATACCTTGTACATGTATACCTTGTGCATGTATACCTTGTACATGTATACCTTGTGCATGTATACCTTGTGCATGTATACCTTGTGCATGTATACCTTGTGCATGTATACCTTGTGCATGTATACCCTGTACATGTATACCTTGTGCATGTATACCTTGTGCATGTATAGCTTGTGCATGTGTACCTTGTGCCTGTATACCTTGTGCCTGTATACCTTGTGCATGTGTACCTTGTGCCTGTATACCTTGTGCCTGTATACCTTGTGCATGTATACCTTGTGCCTGTATACCTTGTGCCTGTATACCTTGTGCATGTGTACCTTGTGCCTGTATACCTTGTGCCTGTATACCTTGTGCATGTATACCTTGTGCCTGTATACCTTGTATACCTTGTACATGTATACCTTGTGCATGTATACCTTGTGCATGTATACCTTGTGCATGTATACCATGCGCATGTAACCTTGTGCATGTATACCTTGTACATGTATACCTTGTACATGTATACCATGTGCTTGTATACCTTGTGCTTGTATACCTTGTGCTTGTATACCTTGTGCTTGTATACCTTGTGCATGTATACCTTGTGCATGTATACCTTGTACGTGTATACCTTGTACGTGTATACCGTGTACATGTATACCTTGTACATGTATACCTTGTACATGTATACCTTGTACATGTATACCTTGTGCATGTATACCTTGTGCATGTATACCTTGTGCGTGTATACCTTGTACATGTATACCTTGTACATGTATACCTTGTGCATGTATACCTTGTGCATGTATACCTTGTGCATGTATACCTTGTGCATGTATACCCTGTACATGTATACCCTGTACATGTATACCCTGTACATGTATACCCTGTACATGTATACCTTGTACATGTATACCTTGTACATGTATACCCTGTACATGTATACCTTGTGCATGTATACCCTGTACATGTATGCCTTGTACATGTATGCCTTGTACATGTATAAACTGTACATGTATACCTTGTACATGTATACCCTGTACATGTATACCTTGTACATGTATACCTTGTGCCTGTATACCTTGTGCATGTATACCTTGTGCATGTATACCTTTTGCATGTATACATTGTGCATGTATACCTTGTGCATGTATACCCTGTGCATGTATACCCTGTGCATGTATACCCTGTGCATGTATACCTTGTGCATGTATACTTTGTGCATGTATACCTTGTGCATGTATACCTTGTACATGTATACCTTGTGCATGTATACTTTGTGCATGTATACCTTGTGCATGTATACCTTGTGCATGTATACCTTGTGCCTGTATACCTTGTGCCTGTATACCTTGTACATGTATACCTTGTACATGTATACCTTGTACATGTATACCTTGTACACGTATACCTTGTGCCTGTATACCTTGTACATGTATACCTTGTACATGTATACCTTGTACATGTATACCCTGTGCATGTATACCTTGTGCATGTATACCTTGTACATGTATACCTTGTGCCTGTATACCTTGTGCATGTATACCTTGTGCATGTATACCTTGTGCATGTATACCTTGTACATGTATACCTTGTGCATGTATACCTTGTACATGTATACCTTGTGCCTGTATACCTTGTACATGTATACCTTGTGCCTGTATACCTTGTACATGTATACCTTGTGCATGTATACCTTGTGCATGTATACCTTGTGCATGTATACCCTGTACATGTATACCCTGTACATGTATACCTTGTGCATGTATACCTTGTGCATGTATACCTTGTGCATGTATACCTTGTGCATGTATACCTTGTGCATGTATACCTTGTGCATGTATACCCTGTACATGTATACCTTGTACATGTATACCTTGTGCATGTATACCTTGTGCATGTATACCTTGTGCATGTATACCTTGTGCATGTATACCTTGTGCATGTATACCTTGTGCATGTATACCTTGTGCATGTATACCTTGTGCATGTATACCTTGTACATGTATACCTTGTACATGTATACCTTGTATTTTGTAGTCATTGCCATAAAAGACCTGAAATTTTGAGTTTGGCAAAATTTAATGGGCGGCCAAAATGACCCGAAATTATCACGAATTTTGATATTTTTTAAGTGCCGGTTATTGAAACCAGGCGTGATATATTTTTTCCATGATAATTTTTATCAATTGTGACTTATTGATTTAAGTGCTGGATGACGTAAATGGCCTTAATTAGTCTCAGCACCTGAAGCCTACATCAGGAAACTGCCATTATGCAGCCTATTAAGAATTTCTAGTTAGTAATTATGGCACTTGTAGTAATTATGGCACTTGTAGTAATTATGGCACTTGTAGTAATTATGGCCCTTGTAGTAATTATGGCACTTGTAGTAATGGCACTAGTAGTAATGGCACTAGTAGTAATGGCACTAGTAGTAATGGCACTTGTAGTAATGGCACTTGTAGTAATGGCACTTGTAGTAATGGCACTTGTAGTAATGGCACTTGTAGTAGTAATGGCACTTGTAGTAATAATGGCACTTGTAGTAATAATGGCACTTGTAGTAATAATGGCACTTGTAGTAATGGCACTTGTAGTAATGGCACTTGTAGTAGTGTTTGCTGGTTTAAACACTAATGTAGTGTCTATAAAGTGGAACTAAGGCTGAAGGCATCGTAAATGTTATGACACCATACATAGCTTTAAGATGAGGTATGACAAAAGTGATGGAGCAGGGAGAGAGGACCTAGTAGCGTTCAGTGAAGAGGGGCCAGGAGCAGTCTCGACCCCTGCAACCACAATTAGGCGAGTACAGTTTGGCGAGTACAGTTTGGCGAGTACATGAGCTGGAGCTTGTCACGGCCACGTTAGCGGGAGATTCGTCTATCAAAACTTGCATCTGTGGTCACAGTGGTGGCCTATACTAACCTTCCAATGGTGTATAAATATACTTAGTTGGATAAATCTTGTAGCTAGCTGGTCTAGTGGCTAACGCGTCCGTCTGGAGTGTTATGACTCTGGCCGCGGGTTCTAACCCCGCCCATGGTATGGTTAAAAATGCGTGTGCAAGTTAGGTCACTATTGAGTATTATATATAATGTCATCAGTTGTCTAGAGGAAGAATAATAGTTCAGAGTAATTCTTCAGGTAACCCTCTCAAGGGAGGTTCCTTGACGCTGGTGAGGGGCTCTTGATCCAGGGAATTGAATCTGTGTTCCTGATTCCTGAATTAAGCCTCAATACCTCCCATCCCCCCCAAGGCTCTGCATAATCCCTACGGGTTCAGCGCTCCATAATTAATATAATGTCTGCAGGTGAGAGTGTGGGAGACCTTATCTCCCCGTGTCTGTGTATGGGGACGATGGGCTGGATCCACAAGACGTGCCTGGAACACTGGCTTACCATCACTACCTGTCAGAGGTGTGAGCTGTGTGGCTTCGCTTACACCATAAGACTGTCTCCTAAACCTTTCTGGGAGGTAATGTCTGTAGGTCTCCCCCAGTGGATCTCTTTTTCCCCAGTGGGTATATATTCCACATCTACTGGAAGGTAATGTCTGTAGGTCTCCCCCAGTGGGTATATCTTCCCCCAGTGGATATCTTTCCCCAGTGGGTATATATTCCACATCTACTGGAAGGTAATGTCTGTAGGTCTCCCCCAGTGGGTATATCTTCCCCCAGTGGATATCTTTCCCCAGTGGGTATATATTCCACATCTACTGGAAGGTAATGTCTGTAGGTCTTCCTCTGTGTCTTAGACACAAGGCCAGGTCTTAGACCAGACCGCGGGGGCGTTGACCCCCGAAAACCCCTCCAGATATGGATAAAACTAATTTTTCAGGAAACGAAGGTCCAATTTTTTCTAATGGTACAATTTAGTTTACACGTAATTAAACATTTTTGGACTTAATGGAGTTAATTAACACCTGTACAATAAGTCGCTAAATGAACAATGGTACAACTTTAGTTAGAAATTATAATATATCGGTTAGATTTGTCACTAAATTATATAATCTGTATAATTGTTAACTGAAGTAATGGCTTCAGCAAATACTCAGATAATCACTTACTGATTCAATGACCTGACTTCCTGATTCAGTGATCTGACTTGTAGATTCAGTGACCTGACTTGTCATTTGTGGTCAATATAAGTTTATATTGTGTACGAATGGTATACAATACCGACAAGATGAGTTTAAGACACGTGTGCAACATCTGGGTATCTTTATTGTAGACGTTTCGCCCTCCAGTGGCTTTATCAATACAAATTCTAGGACATAACTAGAAGACAGCAGAACTATGTACAGAAGATGAGGTAATCAGTCCCTCAACCTAGGAGTAGGTGCGAAGAGCACCATAGTCGCGGAGAATCTCCACGACTATGGTGCTCTTCGCACCTACTGTCTTCAAGTTATGTCCTAGAATTTGTATTGATAAAGCCACTGGATGGCGAAACGTCTACAATAAAGACACCCAGATGTTGCACATGTCTTAATCTCAAGTTTATATTGTACCAGAAATACTTAAACGTAGAAGTAAGACAGATACATTAGATAATCTGGCCCAACATGGGGTCATAATTCACCTGGATATGCGATAATTACAAAAATTAAGTAAACTGATTACAACATCGTAAGATAGTTTAGCAATGCACAAATAACATTCACATAGACAAACAACAACGTTTCGATCCACCTTGGACTATTAACTAGCCACAGAGAAAGGCTTATGTCAAATAGTGAGTCTGGCCAAGTCGTTAAAACTGTTCCATGACGTATTAATGCATATATATTTCAGTTCTTATTGAGCTACGACAGTCCAGAGATTCGTAGAGCCATCGTAGTGGACGCTTTGTGTTTGTTGGTGTTGACGCCACTAGCAGTGTTCTCCATATACCTGTGTGTTGCTGGAGCCTTCCAGTACGCTCAGCACGCACCGGCTTCCAGGGACACAGTCTTCAGCACACGCTTAATAACGCTCAATAAACATCAAATAATAAGCACGAAGGTAGGTAATTTATGGCGGATGTCTGACATTACTATACCTAAAAAGGTGTCCAGTAGCTAGATCGGTAGCGTACTCTGCTCACACACTGTGGTTCGGGGTTTAAATCTCCTCCGGTACGGCTGGAAAATATTAGGGACGTGTTTCCATAAGATAACTGCTCTCTGTTCACCTATCAGAGTAAAATGGGTATCTGGGTGTTAGTGGACTGGTGTGGGTCACATCCTGGGTGTTAGTGGACTGGTGTGGGTCACATCCTGGGTGTTAGTGGACTGGTGTGGGTCACATCCTGGGTGTTAGTGGACTGGTGTGGGTCACATCCTGGGTGTTAGTGGACTGGTGTGGGTCACATCCTGGGTGTTAGTGGACTGGTGTGGGTCACATCCTGGGACAAAACTGATATAATTTACGGGAAATGCTCAGCATAAGCGGCTTTCTATATAGTAGTATGTCACTGATGTCAGCAATGGTCTGTATATCGTGTATACCAGGATTTGATACGTCCGGGTAAGTAGTCTATTGATTGATTTGTGGGAAGACATAACATTTAAGTAACGAATTCTCTGCTACGTACAGAGGTGGGAATTCTGTTGACGCAAAGACAAGGGCTTGCCAAGTATGGGCCTGTAGGCCTACTGTAGTGTTTCTAACGCCCTGCCTGTATGTGGGACTAGTGTCGTACCTGGCAGGAATATGGCTGCCAGCTGTACTCCTTGACCAGATCTTTGCTATCGCTTGCTGGATCCTGTTTACTAAGGAATCCTGGTCTTGGCTTCTGGATCTCTGCCAAAAGAAGCCTACCCTACCGGTTTTAAGTTCAGAATTTTCCTGGCAACTGGGCTTCTGCTGTGGAAGGGGAAGGTGTGGAAGCTTTGTGGGAGTCTTCCTCACCTTCCGCCTCTTCACTGGTCACGACTAAGTCCTGCGCCAGGAGCTTTATCGTACCTCTTCCATTTATCATAACTTTCCATTTAGCTGTGGGATCTATGCTAGGATTGTGATCATACCTCTTATGTCAGAGGGTCTGATATTACTCTCATCAGTCACGCTACTACACAGGAGTGTAACTTCTGCCAATTATGTCAGCCCGAGGACATCACTATAAGCGTGTCTAGCATGTACCCCCGGCATGGGAGAAACTATTGGACGGGGAAAAGTCCCAACGCAAGCAAGGGAAAAAGTCCTTGTCCTGGAGACAGCAGAGGCTGCTTTGCTGGCCTGTGACTCTTCAGGACCCCGCCACCTTCCAGGGTCACAACCAGATAATTTCCTAATTTCTACAACTACATTTACAAGGTATACAAACCATACTACTGTATAGACATACTACTACATAGAAAGTCACTTGTTATGATGAGCATTTCCCTCAAATTATCAGTTTTGTCCCAGGATGCCACCCCCACCAGTCCACTAACACCCAGGATGCCACCCCCACCAGTCCACTAACACCCAGGATGCCACCCCCACCAGTCCACTAACACCCAGGATGCCACCCCCACCAGTCCACTAACACCCAGGATGCCACCCCCACCAGTCCACTAACACCCAGGATGCCACCCCCACCAGTCCACTAACACCCAGGATGCCACCCCCACCAGTCCACTAACACCCAGGATGCCACCCCCACCAGTCCACTAACACCCAGGATGCCACCCCCACCAGTCCACTAACACCCAGGATGCCACCCCCACCAGTCCACTAACACCCAGGATGCCACCCCCACCAGTCCACTAACACCCAGGATGCCACCCCCACCAGTCCACTAACACACAGGATGCCACCCCCACCAGTCCACTAACACCCAGGATAATGCCATGACGAGCAGCGTCTCCATTTACCACCTTTTCCATACAAAAAACTTGTCGCCGTCATAATTTCCCGTGGTTGAGTATCACTGCCTTAATTAAATGATTGGTTTGACATCTCACACTGCCTCCAGCCTTCTCCTTGTTGCAGCATTTACCGCTCGTGCTTCACACAAGGGGGATATGATAACGACGTATAAAATACTGGGATGAATTGACAAGGTGGACAGACAATGTTCCACAGATGGGACACAGCAACAAGGGGACACAGTTGGAAGTTGAAGGCACAGATGAATCAGAGTTGTTAAGAAGTGAAACAGTTTGGGAAGCGATGTAGTGGAGGCAGGATCCATACATAGCTTTAAGCATAGGTATGATAAGTCATGGTGCAGGGAGTGACCCGGTGGCCTGGTGGCTAAAGCTCCCGCTTCACACACGGAGGGCCCGGGTTCGATTCCCGGCGGGTGGAAACATTTCGACACGTTTCCTTACACCTGTTGTCCTGTTCACCTAGCAGCAAATAGGTACCTGGGTGTTAGTCGACTGGTGTGGGTCGCATCCTGGGGGACAAGATTAAGGACCCCAATGGAAATAAGTTAGACAGTCCTCGATGACGCACTGACTTTCTTGGGTTATCCTGGGTGGCTAACCCTCCGGGGTTAAAAATCCGAACGAAATCTTATCTTATACTCGTACATTCCAGTTTATGCTGCCATTAATAAGTCTCCACAGACTCCTCAGAGCACCACTCGCCTTTTCCCCTCACCAGATCTGATTGACTTCGTTCTTTCCCTCAGAATACCGTGGATACCAACTACAAGTCCGAGGAAGGTGGGCAACCAGCAAGGCAGCAGAAAAACTCGAAGGGTGACAGCGACATGCCCTGGGAAGCCTTTGGCCTGTCATTACTAGCTCTGCTTATCCTTACTATCTACACAGCTTGGGCTGCTGTTGTGGTCAGGTAAGCTGAAAACCTGACACGTTTTGGTTAATTTGTGTTTTACAAATGGGTTAGATAAATACAAGAGTGGGTGTGGGTGGGTGTAAGTGTTGGACCTGACTAGCTTGTGCCACTAGTCTTATGCCGTGCTACTTATGTGGAAGTGACCAGACTAGGTGGGTCATTGATCTAAGCTGGGGAATGACATGGACCTGCCTCACATGGGTCAGTAGGCCTGCTGCAATGTTCCTTCTTATGTTCTTAAGTAACACGAGAAATCCTAATAACAGGGTTGTAAAACAGTGGTAGAATACGGCTAGCAACCAAAATAAACGGGGTTCGATTACCAGGATAGTAGAGACTTGCATTAGAGTTAAGGTTATCAAAAGCTTTTTCGATGGGTAACATTTATAATTATTTGTGTGAATATTTGTTAGTGGGCTCGAGTTTGAGAAGGCCCTTAATAGTGTGGGCCAGTAGGCCTCCTGCAGTGCTCCTCATGTTCTTGAATATATTTACACCTGTTATAGGTACCAAAGATTTATTACTTGCAGCCTTTGTATTAATTCTGTCGTCAGTGATGGCATAAATTTTTAATTACATTGCAAGTCTTCCAGACCATCTTTCCAGAGTCTTGGTAAACTACTGTTATTAAGGTTACTAATAAATTCTATCTCGTGAAGAGATGAAAATTAGTAAAAAATAATTCGAAATGTGATCCTCCCCCCCCCCCTGTCAAAGATCAGAAGGTACCCCCCTATAGACATCATTGCCCAACCATACCACTGGTGGGGTTAGAACCCACGGTCAGTCATAAAACTCCAGACTGGCGTGTTAGCCACTGGACCAACTGGCTATAATAAGATGCGTCCAACTAGATATATTTATACACCATAGGAAGGTTAGCATAGGCCACCACTGTGGCCACAAGTGCAAGTTTCCACAGACAGTGGTGGCCTATGCTAACCTTCCTATGATGTAGAAATACACCTAGATGGATAATCTTATTGTAGCCAGCTGTTCCAGTGGTTAACGCATAGGCCTGGAGTTTTATGACTGACTGCGGGTTCTAACCCCCACCCGTGGTATGGTATGTTCAGAGTAGTGTCATTACGATTTCGTGAGTCGTCTTCATTGCCCAAAACACAAACTAATTGCTGTCTTTGATCAGTCCCCTTGATGGAGGGGGACTTAACATATGGACACTGTCTTGAACACTGTTTAATTGTCCACTTAATGAGGAATAGTCAGTATAATAACCTATGTGACATGACAAGATATCTTAAGAAAAATAAGATACCAGATATATTAAATTTACTAAATTTTCTTGTAACAGATAAGTGAACTGTAGATATGAATCCATATGTACACCTGTTAACCCTTTTGGGGCCTAGTTCCTAGGCCTACTGTATATCCCTGTACTCTTGCACTACCGTCCAGATGGATATGGGGTGCACAATGAACTAGCCACTATGGTGGCAAAATCTAAATCTCCATAAATACCCTTTTGGACTAACTAGTTTAGTGTTTTTCCCAGACATTCAATATATATACACTCGAGTATGTTCTTACTGTAAACGTTTAAAATCTATTCCTTCTACAGCTACCACACGAAGGTGTGGCGCCGGTGGCGGGTGGTACATCAAGACCTGACTTTGGTGGACAACCACAGACGACCCAGCAACCATCCTGGTCTCAATATTATCCTTCACAACGTTCGTACTTCCTTCAGTCCCATAAACATTGACACTTTTGGCCCATTCTCTCCTCTGCCAGAAGGTAGTTCCTTATCTTAACCTGCTGCATCAACCTAACAACCACACCAGCCTTGGTTTGATCACCAGTACTCTCCACCATCCAGGCTACAATAACTTGTACAGTAATACAATAAATCAGCTTTTACTCGGCTCAAATTAGCTGCTGCTACACTTTTTTACCAATTTTATAAAGCATTTTAAGATATTTTTAAATTAAAACTAATTTTTATTGTGGTTTTATCATTTTTGTCCCTAAATCAGGCTGCCATTGGCCTTTCAAAGGTGAGTGAGTGCAAGTAAATGGCTCTCGATTAAAAACTGAATCTCCATTTCTGATCAAAACTGACAGCCTCACTATATCGTATGCACAGTAATACTGTGAAGAATAGGTACAATATAGTGAGAGGAACAACACAACTTGCGCACACGTCAACTTACAACTACGTTCCACTCAGACTTGGAGCATTAAGTTCTGAAGGACTATTGTTGCGTCGAATGAAAGCTAGAATTGTGTGAATATTGGACACCAGGCAGTGTTAGATTCATCAGTACACTTGATACACAAAGATGGATTCCTTGCTGTGTAACTTGCCTGCAGCCAGGAGGGGAAGGGGTTTGGGTCAGTACTGCCTGCAGCCAGGGGGGAGGGTCTTTGATGAGACCTTGCCTGCAGTCAGGGGGGTGTTTGGTCAGACCCAGCTTACAACTGGGGGGGTCTTTGGTCAGTCATTGCCTGCAGCCAGGGGGGGGGGGTCTTATGTCAGTCATTGCCTGCGGTCATGGGGGGGGATCTTTGGTCATTCCTTGCCTGCAGCCAGGGGGGTCTTTGGTCAGTCCTTGCCTGCAGCCAGAGGGGGTTCTTTGGTCAGTCCTTGCATGCAGCCAGTCCTTGCCTGCAGCCAGGGGGGTCTTTGGTCAGTCCTTGCCTGCAGCCAGGGGGGTCTTTGGTCAGTCCTTGCCTGCAGCCAGGGGGGTCTTTGGTCAATCCTTGCCTGCAGCCAGGGGGGTCTTTGGTCAGTCCTTGCCTGCAGCCAGGGGGGTCTTTGGTCAGTCCTTGCCTGCAGCCAGGGGGGTCTTTGGTCAGTCCTTGCCTGCAGCCAGGGGGGTCTTTGGTCAGTCCTTGCCTGCAGCCAGGGGGGTCTTTGGTCAGTCCTTGCCTGCAGCCAGGGGGGTCTTTGGTCAGTCCTTGCCTGCAGCCAGGGGGGTCTTTGATCAGTTCTTGCCTGCAGCCAGGGGACTCTTCGATCAGTCCTTGCCTGCAACTGCAAGAGTATTAACTGAAGGTCAGCTCTCGACATCTCCATTTCAAACATTACTATTATTGGCTAAGATGGTGTAATACCACTTAATGAGAATAATAGTTCATTTATGAGGTACCATCCAAGTCTTTGATACCAGGTAGACTGAGCCAATTTCCAGGTAATGTAGTTTATTTTTGTGCCCTAATTTTGGTACACAGGATCACCATTCACAAACTCGGTATGGCCATTAGACCCTTGGATCAGATTATTTTTGGCCATTTCTTGTTAAAATGTGCTGATATTCTGACACCCTTGTGTATATAAATCGTCTAGAGTACACTAATGACTTTAAACTAAACTTTTGGGCGACCAGTGGCTTTCTCAGTTCAATACAGAATAAGTTTATTCGGGTATACATGAATAAATTTATAGATTATTATACATTGCATATGTGTAGAGAACCTGGGATAACCCAAAAATGTCAGTGGGTTATTTAAAAGTATTGCACAGGCGTCTTAATTCATGATTATATACATCTGGTACCCTGTATGACCCTCGCTGTGGAACTGGCATCGTCCATAGTGTGATGACTATACCTGGAGAAGGTGGAAACATAAACGCATATGCAGTTTAATGTGATCCTTTATTGACAACATTTCGCCCACACAGTGAGCTTTTTCCAAGTCACACACAGATCTACCTGGGGTGGAAGGTACGGGAGTATTTATAGTCAGGTTCAGAATGTTGAGGTCAGGTGGAGAATGCTGCATCTGATTATCTACCCGACTCCAACCTGACCTCAACATTCTGAACCTGACTATAAATACTCCCGTACCTTCCACCCCAGGTAGATCCGTGTGTGACTTGGAAAAAGCCCACTGTGTGGGCGAAACTTTGTCAATAAAGGATCACATTAAACTGCATATGCGTTTTTTAATTGTCAGTATTTTATACCATTTATTTTCACCTGGAGAAGGTTTTGGAGGTCAACGCCACTGCAGCCCCACTGGAATCATTCTTAATCCTCCATCATAGTGAACTGTTGCTAAGATGGTCAGTCACCCACTTCTGGTGGCAGATGTTTAAAGTTTGTTTTAAATGACATGTCTGTACAATACCAACTGTATAATAGGATTTCTTTATAAACATGGAGATAAGACCCAGATAGTTGCTGTAACGGCTGTGATAGTAAACAGTCAACTGCGGTTTGCCTTAAATTTAATTAAAGAAAGGGAGGGGGGTTCCTCAACACGGTGAAGAGGCTATCGGTCTGAGGAATTAACCTTTGAGTCTTCCTCAGACCAAACCTAATTATCCCCAATCCCCCCTTCCCTATCACATCCTCCCTGGCACCCCTTTATCTTTCATCTCGCCCATCCCTCTGCTTTCCCTTTCCTGTTTCTGCCTTTGAGATTGTTCCCTGAGGTTTTGTAGTTCCTAAACCTGAGGAGCTCTGGGGACAGTCTCCTTTCATTGAGGTCCTTAGTAGTGTAGTGGATCATCTAGATTCCAATCCTCCTCCAGTGTACTGGGAAGGGAGGAAGGCTTCGGGTGTCTTTCAGATGATGGGTGTATCTCGGGAGGCTACCTGTCGGATTCCAGGTGGTGGTGGCCCCAAGGAGTCTTGCTTTGTGGCGAGTTTCCGACCACTCTCCCTTTTCTCCGCCGAGGTGAGTCGGTAGATGTGAGGTTGCTATCCCGGATTACTGGTTTACTGGCTTGAAGGGCAACGCAAGGCATGGGTTTCATGCCACATCTGCACTACCGGCTGCACTGAGGTTGTCCTTTTGGGCACGTAAGGGAAGACTTGCAGTCCTTTTTCCCCTGAGAGCTGCCCTTCCACCCCCCTTACTTTTTAACTTTTTCTTAAAAGAAAAGGGACTTAACCATGGAATCCCAAGTCCATGTACCTCCTCCTTTGCCTCTACCAGCAGCAGCAGCACCGTCTGACGACCCTGCCTTGTTACCAGACCATTCTTTGGACCTTTCTACTGCCCCTGTATCTTCTGCGAGTGACATTTTGTTCCACGCTCTGGACACAGGCTTGGCCTCTACAAATCTTTGACTATGCTTCCAGCTTTTCCCCATACAGTGTGACTGTTTTTGGATCACGTGCCCACCTCAACACTGACCACCTCTGGTCTTGTATTTAAACAAAATCTTCTGATATTTTTTCGACTGACTCTCATTCTACTCCGAAAAGACCACGATAATCAACTTCCTTTACATACTATGTAGTACAGTACACAATGAACAAAGTTTTTCACTCTACAACCGACATCATCAGAATGTCTTTCTGATGATAGTATCAGCAAGGCGCTCCTACACCATGTTGGTCGTAATATTCCATTTCATGCTCTCGAGCGGTGCACACATCGTCACAGCACAGAATGCTAGCCAAGCTCACAATTTTTCTCTACTTACAATTGAAAAAACATTACTCTTAATTCTTGCAGTGGTACTGTGATTGTGCCACATACCATTGTTCAACATAATTTCCAGATACGTGGTTATGACATTCTGGAACACCTTGAGCTCCAATACTTGATCCTTAAAAGTAGACACGTGTGTACTGCCTGCCTGTGGGCAGACAAACTACCCCCCCACCACTCCAATGTAGCTTAACTTTTACACTGCCATGAGCTTCCATCATTGGTTCACATTGCGAGACACTGCTTACAAGTCCGACAGGTAACCCCTACACCACAACAGTGTAGAAATTGCTGGCAGTTTGGCTATCCAGCAAACTATTGCAGGTCCATGGCTGAAT
>NC_091388.1:12371610-12398974 GCF_038502225.1 Cherax quadricarinatus | reverse complement strand
TTATAAAGCTGCTGTTGGCGCAGACAGCAGTGTGACCTGCTGGTGCAGGCAGCAGTGTGACCTGCTGGTGTAGGCAGCAGTGTGACCTGCTGGTGTAGGCAGCAGTGTGACCTGCTGGTGTAGGCAGCAGTGTGACCTGCTGCTGGTGTAGGCAGCAGTGTGACCTGCTGCTGGTGGTGTAGGCAGCAGTGTGACCTGCTGGTGCAGGCAGTGTGACCTGGAGATGGTGGCGCAGGCAGCAGTGTGACCTGGAGCTGGTGGCGCAGGCACCAGTGTGACCTGTTGGCGCAGGCAGCAGTGTGACCTGCTGGTGTAGGCAGCAGTGTGACCTGCTGGTGTAGGCAGCAGTGTGACCTGCTGCTGGTGTAGGCAGCAGTGTGACCTGCTGGTGTAGGCAGCAGTGTGACCTGCTGGTGCAGGCAGCAGTGTGACCTGCTGGTGTAGCCAGCAGTGTGACCTGCTGGTGGTGGTGTAGGCAGCAGTGTGACCTGCTGGTGCAGGCAGCAGTGTGACCTGCTGGTGGTGGCGCAGGCAGCAGTGTGACCTGCTGGTGCAGGCAGCAGTGTGACCTGCTGGTGTAGGCAGCAGTGTGACCTGCTGCTGGTGCAGGCAGCAGTGTGACCTGCTGGTGTAGGCAGCAGTGTGACCTGCTGGTGTAGGCAGCAGTGTGACCTGCTGGTGCAGGCAGCAGTGTGACCTGCTGGTGGTGGCGCAGGCAGCAGTGTGACCTGCTGGTGCAGGCAGCAGTGTGACCTGCTGGTGGTGGTGTAGGCAGCAGTGTGACCTGCTGGTGCAGGCAGCAGTGTGACCTGCTGGTGGTGGCGCAGGCAGCAGTGTGACCTGCTGGTGGTGTAGGCAGCAGTGTGACCTGCTGGTGGTGGTGTAGGCAGCAGTGTGACCTGCTGGTGGTGGTGTAGGCAGCAGTGTGACCTGCTGGTTGTGTAGGCAGCAGTGTGACCTGCTGGTGGTGTAGGCAGCAGTGTGACCTGCTGCTGGTGTAGGCAGCAGTGTGACCTGCTAGTGGTGTAGGCAGTGTGACCTGCTGCTGGTGGTGTAGGCAGCAGTGTGACCTGCTGCTGGTGGTGTAGGCAGCAGTGTGACCTGCTGCTGGTGTAGGCAGCAGTGTGACCTGCTGGTGGTGGTGTAGGCAGCAGTGTGACCTGCTGCTGGTGGTGTAGGCAGCAGTGTGACCTGCTGCTGGTGGTGTAGGCAGCAGTGTCACCTGCTGCTGGTGGTGTAGGCAGCAGTGTCACCTGCTGCTGGTGGTGTAGGCAGCAGTGTGACCTGGTGTAGGCAGCAGTGTGACCTGGTGTAGGCAGCAGTGTGACCTGGTGTAGGCAGCAGTGTGACCTGGTGTAGGCAGCAGTGTGACCTGGTGTAGGCAGCAGTGTGACCTGCTGCTGGTGTAGGCATCAGTGTGACCTGCTGCTGGTGTAGGCAGAAGTGTGACCTGCTGGTGGTGTAGGCAGCAGTGTGACCTGCTGGTTGTGGTGTAGGCAGAAGTGTGACCTGCTGGTGGTGTAGGCAGCAGTGTGACCTGCTGGTGGTGGTGTAGGCAGCAGTGTGACCTGCTGCTGGTGGTGTAGGCAGCAGTAACCTGCTGCGTGTAGGTGTCACGTGACTCAGTGTTTATAACCTGGTCATGTCACTTCCGGTGTCACAGTCGCTACACAGTAACGAAAAAAAAATTAAGATCCTTCTATATAACCAGGCAGGGGGAAGTAGGGGAGGGGGAGGGAGGGGAAGTGGGGGAGGGGGAAGTAGGGGAGGGGGAAGTAGTGGACGGGGGAGGGGGGAGTAGGGGAGGGGGAAGTAGTGGACGGGGGAGGGGGAAGTAGGGGAGGGGGAAGTAGTGGACGGGGGAGGGGGAAGTAGGGGAGGGGGAAGTAGGGGACGGGGGAGGGGGAAGTAGGGGAGGGGGAAGTAGTGGACGGGGGAGGGGGAAGTAGGGGAGGGGGAAGTAGTGGACGGAGGAGGGGGAAGTAGGGGAAGGGGAAGTAGTGGACGGGGGAGGGGGAAGTAGGGGAGGGGGAAGTAGGGGAGGGGGAAGTAGTGGACGGGGGAGGGGGAAGTAGGGGAGGGGGAAGTAGTGGACGGGGGAAGGGGAAGTAGGGGAGGGGGAGGGAGGGGGAAGTAGTGGACGGGGGAGGGGGAAGTAGGGGAGGGGGAGGGAGGTGGAAGTAGTGGACGGGGGAGGGGGAAGTAGGGAGGTATCGTAGGGGTTCTTAAATGGAGATATCGAGGGTAGAAGGTAGACACTTGTTGGATGGTAACGATATATAGTCAGACTGTGTTGATGGGGAATGGAGCCCAGCCTCTGCCTGTCCTAGCCTGGGTGTCTACGCCGACTGAGGGGGAGGCAGAGGTACGAGCCTACACATGCGCATCCCGTGACGTCACACAAAGTCACAGGCCTACAAGGGATCTCCTATCTAAAGCACATGGATGATACTAATATGCTATGTTATATAACACAGGGATCAGCAACTATGCTGACAGAGAAGTAAGGGAAGGGGAAGTAGGGGAAGGGGAAGTAGGGGAAGGGGAAGTAAGGGAAGGGGAAGTAGGGGAAGGGGAAGTAAGGGAAGGGGAAGTAAGGGAAAGTAAGGGAAGGGGAAGTAAGGGAAGGGGAAGTAGGGGAAGGGGAAGGAAGTAGGGAAAGAGGAAGGGATGGGTAGGGGGAGGAAGTGGGGGAAGGGGTAGGGGAAATACCCATTTCTGGGGCTTTCTATCCATTTCCTGGCCGGGGGAAGACTCCCCTCCCCCTCCCAACATCAGGGCGATAATGACCCTTACGTACCAGGGTCACAGAGGTCACTTCTCCCTCTCCCTCGCCTGAACTGCCGGAGCCTCACGCAAACCATTATGACCTCTATGTCAGGGTGACTTAAGGACCACATTCACAACTCTGAAACTTTAAAGATGGAAGAGAAATTAACCTTATTAAAGTCAGCTCTAACTCAAGCTTAAAGCCGCGGCGGTCAAGCTGCGGCGGCTGCGGCAATAAAGACACCCAGGTGTTGTACATGTGTCTTATTCATCAATAAAGACACCCAGGTGTTGCACATGTGTCTTATTCATCAATAAAGACACCCAGGTGTTGCACATGTGTCTTATTCATCAATAAAGACACCCAGGTGTTGCACATCAGTAAAAACACCCAGGTGTTGCACATGTGTCTTATTCATCAATACAGACACCCAGGTGTTGTACATGTGTCTTATTCATCAATAAAGACACCCAGGTGTTGCACATGTGTCTTATTCATCAATAAAGACACCCAGGTGTTGTACATGTGTCTTATTCATCAATAAAGACACCCAGGTGTTGTACATGTGTCTTATTCATCAATAAAGACACCCAGGTGTTGCACATGTGTCTTATTCATCAATAAAGACACCCAGGTGTTGTACATGTGTCTTATTCATCAATAAAGACACCCAGGTGTTGCACATGTGTCTTATTCATCAATAAAGACACCCAGGTGTTGCACATGTGTCTTATTCATCAATAAAGACACCCAGGTGTTGCACATGTGTCTTATTCATCAATAAAGACACCCAGGTGTTGCACATGTGTCTTATTCATCAATAAAGACACCCAGGTGTTGTACATGTGTCTTATTCATCAATAAAGACACCCAGGTGTTGTACATGTGTCTTATTCATCAATAAAGACACCCAGGTGTTGTACATGTGTCTTATTCATCAATAAAGACACCCAGGTGTTGCACATGTGTCTTATTCATCAATAAAGACACCCAGGTGTTGTACATGTGTCTTATTCATCAATAAAGACACCCAGGTGTTGCACATGTGTCTTATTCATCAATAAAGACACCCAGGTGTTGTACATGTGTCTTATTCATCAATAAAGACACCCAGGTGTTGTACATGTGTCTTATTCATCAATAAAGACACCCAGGTGTTGTACATGTGTCTTATTCATCAATAAAGACACCCAGGTGTTGTACATGTGTCTTATTCATCAATAAAGACACCCAGGTGTTGTACATGTGTCTTATTCATCAATAAAGACACCCAGGTGTTGTACATGTGTCTTATTCATCAATAAAGACACCCAGGTGTTGTACACATGTGTCTTATTCATCAATAAAGACACCCAGGTGTTGCACATGTGTCTTATTCATCAATAAAGACACCCAGGTGTTGTACATGTGTCTTATTCATCAATAAAGACACCCAGGTGTTGTACATGTGTCTTATTCATCAATAAAGACACCCAGGTGTTGTACATGTGTCTTATTCATCAATAAAGACACCCAGGTGTTGTACATGTGTCTTATTCATCAATAAAGACACCCAGGTGTTGTACATGTGTCTTATTCATCAATAAAGACACCCAGGTGTTGCACATGTGTCTTATTCATCAATAAAGACACCCAGGTGTTGTACATGTGTCTTATTCATCAATAAAGACACCCAGGTGTTGTACATGTGTCTTATTCATCAATAAAGACGCCCAGGTGTTGTACATGTGTCTTATTCATCAATAAAGACACCCAGGTGTTGTACGTGTGTCTTGTTCATCAAAAAAGACACCCAGGTGTTGTACATGTGTCTTATTCATCAATAAAGACACCCAGGTGTTGTACATGTGTCTTATTCATCAATAAAGACACCCAGGTGTTGTACGTGTGTATTTCTCATCAATAAAGACACCCAGGTGTTGTACATGTGTCTTATTCATCAATAAAGACACCCAGGTGTTGTACATGTGTCTTATTCATCAATAAAGACACCCAGGTGTTGTACATGTGTCTTATTCATCAATAAAGACACCCAGGTGTTGTACATGTGTCTTATTCATCAATAAAGACACCCAGGTGTTGTACATGTGTCTTATTCATCAATAAAGACACCCAGGTGTTGTACATGTGTGTTTGTACATGTGTCTTATTCATCAATAAAGACACCCAGGTGTTGTACATGTGTCTTATTCATCAATAAAGACACCCAGGTGTTGTACATGTGTCTTATTCATCAATAAAGACACCCAGGTGTTGTACATGTGTCTTATTCATCAATAAAGACACCCAGGTGTTGTACATGTGTCTTATTCATCAATAAAGACACCCAGGTGTTGTACATGTGTCTTATTCATCAATAAAGACACCCAGGTGTTGTACATGTGTCTTATTCATCAATAAAGACACCCAGGTGTTGTACATGTGTCTTATTCATCAATAAAGACACCCAGGTGTTGTACATGTGTCTTATTCATCAATAAAGACACCCAGGTGTTGTACATGTGTCTTATTCATCAATAAAGACACCCAGGTGTTGTACATGTGTCTTATTCATCAATAAAGACACCCAGGTGTTGTACATGTGTCTTATTCATCAATAAAGACACCCAGGTGTTGTACATGTGTCTTATTCATCAATAAAGACACCCAGGTGTTGTACATGTGTCTTATTCATCAATAAAGACACCCAGGTGTTGTACATGTGTCTTATTCATCAATAAAGACACCCAGGTGTTGTACATGTGTCTTATTCATCAATAAAGACACCCAGGTGTTGTACATGTGTCTTATTCATCAATAAAGACACCCAGGTGTTGTACATGTGTCTTATTCATCAATAAAGACACCCAGGTGTTGTACATGTGTCTTATTCATCAATAAAGACACCCAGGTGTTGTACATGTGTCTTATTCATCAATAAAGACACCCAGGTGTTGTACATGTGTCTTATTCATCAATAAAGACACCCAGGTGTTGTACATGTGTCTTATTCATCAATAAAGACACCCAGGTGTTGTACATGTGTCTTATTCATCAATAAAGACACCCAGGTGTTGTACATGTGTCTTATTCATCAATAAAGACACCCAGGTGTTGTACATGTGTCTTATTCATCAATAAAGACACCCAGGTGTTGTACATGTGTCTTATTCATCAATAAAGACACCCAGGTGTTGTACATGTGTCTTATTCATCAATAAAGACACCCAGGTGTTGTACATGTGTCTTATTCATCAATAAAGACACCCAGGTGTTGTACATGTGTCTTATTCATCAATAAAGACACCCAGGTGTTGTACATGTGTCTTATTCATCAATAAAGACACCCAGGTGTTGTACATGTGTCTTATTCATCAATAAAGACACCCAGGTGTTGTACATGTGTCTTATTCATCAATAAAGACACCCAGGTGTTGTACATGTGTCTTATTCATCAATAAAGACACCCAGGTGTTGTACATGTGTCTTATTCATCAATAAAGACACCCAGGTGTTGTACATGTGTCTTATTCATCAATAAAGACACCCAGGTGTTGTACATGTGTCTTATTCATCAATAAAGACACCCAGGTGTTGTACATGTGTCTTATTCATCAATAAAGACACCCAGGTGTTGTACATGTGTCTTATTCATCAATAAAGACACCCAGGTGTTGTACATGTGTCTTATTCATCAATAAAGACACCCAGGTGTTGTACATGTGTCTTATTCATCAATAAAGACACCCAGGTGTTGTACATTATTCATCAATAAAGACACCCAGGTGTTGTACATGTGTCTTATTCATCAACTCGCCTGCCTATCCCCTGCCTACACCTAACTCCCTCCCAGGTTACTCACATATTCCCCAATTATTAAATCGTCCACTACCCCCCTACATAACAGGATCACCATTACACATAAGGGACATCACCATCCCCACACAGCCTACCCAAGCCTAGAGCACTTTCCCTGTCCTCACACAGCCTACAGCACTTTCCTCATTCCTACACAGCCTACCCAAGCCTACAGCACTTTCCATCCCCAACATGACAGGATCACCATCACGAATCACTGTCACATCAGTCAATACTACGGGAAGGGTTGAGGGAGGGGGAGAGGTTGAGGGAGGGGGAGGGGTTATGGGAGGGGTTGAGGGAGAGGGAAGTGAGTTAAGGACCTAATTAATGATCACACTTCTGAGTGGGATGAGAGGGCACTACTTACCTTATCCTCCTGCATCCTTATACACCTCATCCTGCATCCTTATATACATCCTTATCCTATCCTCTCCTTCCCTCCCTCTCTCTCTCCCCTCTCCCTCTCTCCTCCTCTCCCTCACTGTCAACAACAATATGAGAAACACAAGTGTTGGTGTTGACGGTGTTGTCGTGTCCTCTGAGACGTCCGACAAGTGTTTCCACTATCACCATATTCACTCATTATACAGTGTGCAAGGTCATTATACAGTGTGTAAGGTCATTATACAGTGTGCAAGGTCATTATACAGTGTGTAAGGTCATTATACAGTGTGTAAGGTCATTATACAGTGTGCAAGGTCATACAGTATGTAAGGTCATTATACAGTGTGCAAGGTCATTATACAGTGTGCAAGGTCATTATAGAGTATGTAAGGTCATTATACAGTGTGCAAGGTCATACAGTGTGCAAGGTCATTATAGAGTATGTAAGGTCATTATACAGTGTGCAAGGTCATTATACAGTGCGTAAGGTCATTATACAGTGTGTAAGGTCATTATACAGTGTGCAAGGTCATACAGTATGTAAGGTCATTATACAGTGTGCAAGGTCATTATACAGTGTGCAAGGTCATTATAGAGTATGTAAGGTCATTATACAGTGTGCAAGGTCATACAGTGTGCAAGGTCATTATAGAGTATGTAAGGTCATTATACAGTGTGCAAGGTCATTATACAGTGTGCAAGGTCATTATACAGTATGTAAGGTCATTATACAGTGTGCAAGGTCATTATACAGTGTGCAAGGTCATTATACAGTGTGTAAGGTCATTATACAGTGTGCAAGGTCATTATACAGTGTGTAAGGTCATTATACAGTGTGCAAGGTCATTATATAGTGTGCAAGGTCATTATACAGTGTGCAAGGTCATTATAGTGTGCAAGGTCATTATACAGTGTGCAAGGTCATTATACAGTGTGCAAGGTCATTATACAGTGTGCAAGGTCATTATATAGTGTGCAAGGTCATTATACAGTGTGCAAGGTCATTATACAGTGTGCAAGGTCATTATACAGTGTGCAAGGTCATTATACAGTGTGCAAGGTCATTATACAGTGTGCAAGGTCATTATACAGTGTGTAAGGTCATTATACAGTGTGCAAGGTCATTATACAGTGTGCAAGGTCATTATACAGTGTGCAAGGTCATTATACAGTGTGCAAGGTCATTATACAGTGTGCAAGGTCATTATACAGTGTGTAAGGTCATTATACAGTGTGTAAGGTCATTATACAGTGTGCAAGGTCATTATACAGTGTGCAAGGTCATTATACAGTGTGCAAGGTCATTATACAGTGTGCAAGGTCATTATACAGTGTGCAAGGTCATTATACAGTGTGCAAGGTCATTATACAGTGTGCAAGGTCATTATACAGTGTGCAAGGTCATTATACAGTGTGCAAGGTCATTATACAGTGTGCAAGATGATCACATTTTGTGTAAGCTTATACATCCGTCCCCCCGGGGTCTTTCCCCTGGGTGGTGGGGAGCTGTCACCGCCCCCCCCGGGTCTCTCCCCTGGGTGGTGGGGAGCTGTCACCGCCCCCCCGGGTCTCTCCCCTGGGTGGTGGGGAGCTGTCACCGCCCCCCCCAGGTCTTTCCCCTGGGTGGTGGGGAGCTGTCACCGCCCCCCCGGGTCTCTCCCCTGGGTGGTGGGGAGCTGTCACCGCCCCCCCCGGGGTCTTTCCCCTGGGTGGTGGGGAGCTGTCACCGCCCCCCCGGGTCTCTCCCCTGGGTGGTGGGGAGCTGTCACCGCCCCCCCCAGGTCTTTCCCCTGGGTGGTGGGGAGCTGTCACCGCCCCCCCCGGGTCTCTCCCCTGGGTGGTGGGGAGCTGTCACCGCCCCCCCGGGTCTCTCCCCAGGGTGGTGGGGAGCTGTCACCGCCCCCCCGGGTCTCTCCCCTGGGTGGTGGGGAGCTGTCACCCCCCCGGGGTCTATCCCTTGGGTGGTGGGGAGCAGTCACCGCCACCCCGGGGTCTCCCATGGGTGCTTGGTAGCTGTCACCGCCCCCCCGGGTCTCTCCCCTGGGTGCTAGGGAGCTGTTACTAAATCACTTGTTCTCTCTAGGCTGGAATACTGCTGTACATTAACATCTCCATTCAAGGCAGGTGAAATTGCAGATCTAGAGAATGTACAGAGATCCTTTACTGCACGTGTAAGTTCCATCGAACACCTTAACTACTGGGAACTCTTGGAAGCACTTGACTTGTACTCACTAGAGCGCAGGCGAGAATCTACACTTGGAAAATCCTAGAAAGACTGGTTCCTAATCTGCACACAGAAATCACTCCCTACGAAAGCCAAAGACTGGGCAAACGGTGCAAAATACCCCCAGTAAAAAGCAGGGGCACCACTGGTACACTAAGAGAAAACACAATAAGTGTCAGGGGCCCAAGACTGTTCAAGAGCCTCCCACAAAGCATAATGCGAATTACCAATAGACCCCTGGTTGCCTTCAAGAAGGAGCTGGACAGATAATGTCGGTGCCGGATCAGAAGGGCTGTGGCTCGTACGCTAGACTATGTACGGCCAGCAGTAACAGCCTGGTTGATCAGGCCCTGATTCACCGGGAGCCCTAGTCGTGGACCAGGCGGCGGGGGCGTTGATCCCCGGAACACCCTCCAGGTAGTGGTAGAACCAGGAGCTACATCACAACTACGTCACACTACACACTACATCCACCACTACAAGACTCAGTAATGACCCAGGGGACCAGGAGCTACATCACAACTACGTCACACTACATCCACCACTACAAGACTCAGTAATGACCCAGGGGACCAGGAGCTACATCTCAGTATAATCTCGCTAACTTAACACTCCACCAAAGTTCCTCTTATTACCTACTAAATTAACACAAATTAAAATTTGCGCTAGTGGAAATAGCAACTAGATAGTACCATCAACCCTAGTACTAGCATTACTAGTACAACTAGTATTACTAGTACTACTAGTATTACTAGTACTACTAGTATTACTAGTACTACTAGCATTACTAGTACTACTAGCATCGCTAGTAGTACTAGCATTACTAGTACTACTAGCATCGCTAGTACTATCATTACTAGTACTATTAGCATCGCTAGTAGTACTAGCATTACTAGTACAACTAGCATCGCTAGTACTAGCCATCGCTTAGTTAGCATAGCATCACTAGCACTAATTAGCATCGCTGACAGTACAGTTACTATACACCAGCACTTATACTAGTTACTAGTACATAGCATCGCTATATACTAGCACTTAGCATCGCCATACAGTACTACTAGCATCCTATAATACTAGCATCAGCATTACAGTACTACTAGCATTACTATAATACTAGTACTAATAATGCTAGTACTATTACTAGTACTACTAGTAGTATTAGTATAGTACAATACTATAGTAGCGGTAGTACTAGTACTACTAGCATTACTAGTACTATTAGTGTTAGTAAAGTACAATACTAGTTATAGTAGTGGTAGTACTAGTATTATAGCACAATACTATAGTAGTACTAGTAATAGTACTACTAGTACTAGTATAGTACTACTAGTACTAGTATAGTACTAGTATTACTAGTACTATTATAGTACAATACTCGTAATAGTACTAGTACTAGTAATACTAGTTCTACTAGTAAAATGGTACTAGAGTAGTGGTACTGGTGCTACTATTAATAATACTAGTGGTACTAGTACTACTAATAGCCGTACTGAGAGAGAGAGAGAGAGAGAGCGAGAGAGAGAGAGAGAGAGAGAGAGAGAGAGAGAGAGAGAGAGAGAGAGAGAGAGAGAGAGAGAGAGAGAGAGAGAGAGAGAGAGAGAGAGACAGAGAGAGAGAGAGAGAGAGAGAGAGAGAGAGAGAGAGAGAGAGAGAGAGAGAGAGAGAGAGAGAGAGAGAGAGAGAGAGAGAGAGAGAGAGAGAGACAGAGACAGAGACAGAGACAGAGAGAGAGAGAGAGAGAGAGAGAGAGAGAGAGAGAGAGAGAGAGAATATCACTATGACGATCATCTCACTCCATTATGGTAATAATGTTGCAACACAGGAGTGTTGCAACACCAGTGTTGCAACACAGGAGTGTTGCAACACCAGATCCTAGTCACGTAAGACTGATCCCCAGAACATTCTCTAACACCATAATATTTCCAACCAAAAATAACGACCGACTACTTGAGGGCGAGGTAGAGGAGTCCTGCAGCCCGGCGACTTCTCTGATTGTCACTGGGGTTATATTCTTGTCTGATTGTCACTGGGGTTATGTTCTTGTCTGATTGTCACTGGGGTTATATTCTTGTCTGATTGTCACTGGGGTTATGTTCTTGTCTGATTGTCACTGGGGTTATGTTCTTGTCTGATTGTCACTGGGGTTATATTCTTGTCTGATTGTCACTGGGGTTATGTTCTTGTCTGATTGTCACTGGGGTTATGTTCTTGTCTGATTGTCACTGGGGTTATATTCTTGTCTGATTGTCACTGGGGTTATATTCTTGTCTGATTGTCACTGGGGTTATATTCTTGTCTGATTGTCACTGGGGTTATATTCTTGTCTGATTGTCACTGGGGTTATGTTCTTGTCTGATTGTCACTGGGGTTATGTTCTTGTCTGATTGTCACTGGGGTTATATTCTTGTCTGATTGTCACTGGGGTTATATTCTTGTCTGATTTTCACTGGTGTTATATTCTGTCTGATTGTCACTGGGGTTATATTCTTGTCTGATTGTCACTGGGGTTATATTCTTGTCTGATTGTCACTGGGGTTATATTCTTGTCTGATTGTCACTGGGGTTATATTCTTGTCTGATTGTCACTGGGGTTATATTGTCTGATTGTCACTGGGGTTATATTCTTGTCTGATTGTCACTGGGGTTATATTCTTGTCTGATTGTCACTGGGGTTATATTCTTGTCTGATTGTCACTGGGGTTATGTTCTTGTCTGATTGTCACTGGGGTTATATTCTTGTCTGATTGTCACTGGGGTTATATTCTTGTCTGATTGTCACTGGGGTTATATTCTTGTCTGATTGTCACTGGGGTTATGTTCTTGTCTGATTATCACTGGGGTTATGTTCTTGTCTGATTGTCACTGTTGTATATTCTTGTCTGATTGTCACTGGGGTTATATTCTTGTCTGATTATCACTGGGGTTATGTTCTTGTCTGATTGTCACTGGGGTTATATTCTTGTCTGATTGTCACTGGGGTTATATTCTTGTCTGATTGTCTGGGGTTATATTCTTGTCTGATTGTCACTGGGGTTATATTCTTGTCTGATTGTCACTGGGGTTATATTCTTGTCTGATTGTCACTGGGGTTATATTCTTGTCTGATTATCACTGGGGTTATGTTCTTGTCTGATTGTCACTGGGGTTATATTCTTGTCTGATTGTCACTGGGGTTATATTCTTGTCTGATTGTCACTGGGGTTATATTCTTGTCTGATTATCACTGGGGTTATGTTCTTGTCTGATTGTCACTGGGGTTATATTCTTGTCTGATTGTCACTGGGGTTATATTCTTGTCTGATTGTCACTGGGGTTATATTCTTGTCTGATTGTCACTGGGGTTATATTCTTGTCTGATTGTCACTGGGGTTATATTCTTGTCTGATTGTCTGGGGTTATATTCTTGTCTGATTGTCACTGGGGTTATATTCTTGTCTGATTGTCACTGGGGTTATATTCTTGTCTGATTGTCACTGGGGTTATATTCTTGTCTGATTATCACTGGGGTTATGTTCTTGTCTGATTGTCACTGGGGTTATATTCTTGTCTGATTGTCACTGGGGTTATATTCTTGTCTGATTGTCTGGGGTTATATTCTTCTCTGATTGTCACTGGGGTTATATTCTTGTCTGATTGTCACTGGGGTTATATTCTTGTCTGATTGTCACTGGGGTTATATTCTTGTCTGATTGTCACTGGGGTTATATTCTTGTCTGATTGTCACTGGGGTTATGTTCTTGTCTGATTGTCACTGGGGTTATATTCTTGTCTGATTGTCACTGGGGTTATATTCTTGTCTGATTGTCATTGGGGTTATATTCTTGTCTGATTGTCTGGGGTTATATTCTTGTCTGATTGTCACTGGGGTTATATTCTTGTCTGATTGTCACTGCTATCCTGTGGATGGTAGTGGCTAGTTTATTGTGTACCTCATATCTATCCTGTGGATGGTAGTGGCTAGTTTATTGTGTACCTCATATCTATCCTGTGGATGGTAGTGGCTAGTTTATTGTGTACCTCATATAGCTATCCTGTGGATGGTAGTGGCTAGTTTATTGTGTACCTCATATCTATCCTGTGGATGGTAGTGGCTAGTTTATGTGTACCCTCATGTCTATCCTGTGGATGGTAGTGGCTAGTTTATTGTGTACCCTGTGGATGGTAGTCATATCTATCCTGTGGATGGTAGTGGCTAGTTTATGTGTACCTCATATCTATCCTGTGGATGGTAGTGGCTAGTTTATTGTGTACCTCATATCTATCCTGTGGATGGTAGTGGCTAGTTTATGTGTACCTCATGTCTCGTATCCTGTGGATGGTAGTGGCTAGTTTATGTGTACCTCATATCTATCCTGTGGATGGTAGTGGCTAGTTTATGTGTACCTCATATCTATCCTGTGGATGGTAGTGGCTAGTTTATGTGTACCTCATATCTATCCTGTGGATAGTAGTGGCTAGTTTGTGTACCTCATATCTATCCTGTGGATGGTAGTGGCTAGTTTATTGTGTACCTCATATCTATCCTGTGGATGGTAGTGGCTAGTTTATTGTGTACCTCATATCTATCCTGTGGATGGTAGTGGCTAGTTTATTGTGTACCTCATATCTATCCTGTGGATGGTAGTGGCTAGTTTATTGTGTACCTCATATCTATCCTGTGGATGGTAGTGGCTAGTTTATTGTGTACCTCATATCTATCCTGTGGATGGTAGTGGCTAGTTTATTGTGCACCTGTGGATGGTAGTGGCTAGTTTATTGTGCACCTATCCCTGTGGATGGTAGTGGCTAGTTTATTGTGTACCTCATATCTATCCTGTGGATAGTAGTGGCTAGTTTGTGTACCTCATATCTATCCTGTGGATGGTAGTGGCTAGTTTATTGTGTACCTCATATCTATCTTGTGGATGGTAGTGGCTAGTTTATTGTGTACCTCATATCTATCCTGTGGATAGTAGTGGCTAGTTTGTGTACCTCATATCTATCCTGTGGATGGTAGTGGCTAGTTTATTGTGTACCTCATATCTATCCTGTGGATAGTAGTGGCTAGTTTATTGTGTACACCCATATCTATCCTGTGGATGGTAGTGGCTAGTTTATTGTGTACCTCATATCTATCCTGTGGATGGTAGTGGCTAGTTTATTGTGTACCTCATATCTATCCTGTGGATGGTAGTGGCTAGTTTATTGTGTACCTCATATCTATCCTGTGGATGGTAGTGGCTAGTTTATTGTGTACCTCATATCTATCCTGTGGATGGTAGTGGCTAGTTTATTGTGTACCTCATATCTATCCTGTGGATGGTAGTGGCTAGTTTATTGTGTACCTCCATATCTATCCTGTGGATGGTAGTGGCTAGTTTATTGTGTACACCCATATCTATCCTGTGGATGGTAGTGGCTAGTTTATTGTGTACCTCATATCTATCCTGTGGATGGTAGTGGCTAGTTTATTGTGTACCTCATATCTATCCTGTGGATGGTAGTGGCTAGTTTATTGTGTACCTCATATCTATCCTGTGGATGGTAGTGGCTAGTTTATTGTGTACCTCATATCTATCCTGTGGATGGTAGTGGCTAGTTTATTGTGTACCTCATATCTATCCTGTGGATGGTAGTGGCTAGTTTATTGTGTACCTCATATCTATCCTGTGGATGGTAGTGGCTAGTTTATTGTGTACCTCATATCTATCCTGTGGATGGTAGTGGCTAGTTTATTGTGTACCCCATATCTATCCTGTGGATGGTAGTGGCTAGTTTATTGTGTACCTCATATCTATCCTGTGGATGTTAGTGGCTAGTTTATTGTGTACCTCATATCTATCCTGTGGATGGTAGTGGCTAGTTTATTGTGTACCTCATATCTATCCTGTGGATGGTAGTGGCTAGTTTATTGTGTACCTCATATCTATCCTGTGGATGTTAGTGGCTAGTTTATTGTGTACCTCATATCTATCCTGTGGATGTTAGTGGCTAGTTTATTGTGTACCTCATATCTATCCTGTGGATGGTAGTGGCTAGTTTATTGTGTACCTCATATCTATCCTGTGGATGTTAGTGGCTAGTTTATTGTGTACCTCATATCTATCCTGTGGATGGTAGTGGCTAGTTTATTGTGTACCCCATATCTATCCTGTGGATGGTAGTGGCTAGTTTATTGTGTACCTCATATCTATCCTGTGGATGGTAGTGGCTAGTTTATTGTGTACCTCATATCTATCCTGTGGATGGTAGTGGCTAGTTTATTGTGTACCTCATATCTATCCTGTGGATGGTAGTGGCTAGTTTATTGTGTACCTCATATCTATCCTGTGGATGGTAGTGGCTAGTTTATTGTGTACCTCATATCCATCCTGTGGATGGTAGTGGCTAGTTTATTGTGTACCTCATATCGATCCTGTGGTGGTAGTGGCATCCTGTGGATGGTAGTGGCTAGTTTATTGTGTACCTCATAGCTATCCTGTGGATGGTAGTGGCTAGTTTATTGTGTACTCGTAGCCATCCTGTGGATGGTAGTGGCTAGTTTATTGTGTACCTCGTAGCCATCCTGTGGATGGTAGTGGCTAGTTTATTGTGTACCTCGTAGCTATCCTGTGGATGGTAGTGGCTAGTTTATTGTGTGTCTCGTAGCTATCCTGTGGATGGTAGTGGCTAGTTTATTGTGTGTCTCGTAGCTATCCTGTGGATGGTAGTGGCTAGTTTATTGTGTGTCTCGTAGCTATCCTGTGGATGGTAGTGGCTAGTTTATTGTGTGTCTCGTAGCTATCCTGTGGATGGTAGTGGCTAGTTTATTGTGTGTCTCGTAGCTATCCTGTGGATGGTAGTGGCTAGTTTATTGTGTGTCTCGTAGCTATCCTGTGGATGGTAGTGGCTAGTTTGCATTAGTTAAATGTTTGCCTAACGTCTTGCTGGGTAATTCTATCCTAATAGGCCTACCGGCCTATACAGGGCAGGATCTGGTACTCAACACGTTTCTGCAGACGAGGTTTCGCTCAGACGTGAGAGAAAGGTTGCAAAGGTCACAGTGACTTATCCTTGGTTAAGTACAAGTATTACCACCCTGGGAGGTTACCAGAGTACAAGTACCATCACAAGGAGGTTATCAGAGTACAGGTACCACCACAGGGAGGTTACCAGAGTAAAAGTACCACCACAGGGAGGTTATCAGAGTACAGGTACCAACACAGGGAGGTTACCAGAGTACAAATACCACCACAGGGAGATTACCAGAGTACAGGTACCAACACAGGGAGGTTACCAGAGTACAGGTACCACCACAGGGAGGTTATCAGAGTACAGGTACCACCACAGGGAGGTTATCAGAGTACAGGTACCACCACAGGGAGGTTACCAGAGTACAGGTACCACCACAGGGAGGTTACCAGAGTACAGGTACCACCACAGGGAGGTTATCAGAGTACAGGTACCACCACAGGGAGGTTATCAGAGTACAGGTACCACCACAGGGAGGTTACCAGATTACAGGTACCACCACAGGGAGGTTACCAGAGTACAGGTACCACCACAGGGATGTTACCAGAGTACAGGTACCACCACAGGGAGGTTACCAGAGTACAGGTACCACCACAGGGAGGTTACCAGAGTACAGGTACCACCACAGGGAGGTTACCAGAGTACAGGTACCACCACAGGGAGGTTACCAGAGTACAGGTACCACCACAGGGAGGTTATCAGAGTACAGGTACCACCACAGGGAGGTTATCAGAGTACAGGTACCACCACAGGGAGGTTATCAGAGTACAGGTACCACCACAGGGAGGTTACCAGATTACAGGTACCACCACAGGGAGGTTACCAGAGTACAGGTACCACCACAGGGAGGTTACCAGAGTACAGGTACCACCACAGGGAGGTTACCAGAGTACAGGTACCACCACAGGGAGGTTACCAGAGTACAGGTACCACCACAGGGAGGTTACCAGAGTACAGGTACCACCACAGGGAGGTTACCAGAGTACAGGTACCACCACAGGGAGGTTATCAGAGTACAGGTACCACCACAGGGAGGTTATCAGAGTACAGGTACCACCACAGGGAGGTTATCAGAGTACAGGTACCACCACAGGGAGGTTACCAGATTACAGGTACCACCACAGGGAGGTTACCAGATTACAGGTACCACCACAGGGAGGTTACCAGATTACAGGTACCACCACAGGGAGGTTACCAGAGTACAGGTACCACCACAGGGAGGTTATCAGAGTACAGGTACCACCACAGGGAGGTTATCAGAGTACAGGTACCACCACAGGGAGGTTACCAGATTACAGGTACCACCACAGGGAGGTTACCAGATTACAGGTACCACCACAGGGAGGTTACCAGAGTACAAATACCACCACAGGGAGGTTACCAGAGTACAAATACCACCACAGGGAGGTTACGAGAGTACAAATACCACCACAGGGAGGTTACCAGAGTACAAATACCACCACAGGGAGGTTACCAGAGTACAAATACCACCACAGGGAGGTTACCAGAGTACAAATACCACCACAGGGAGGTTACCAGAGTACAAATACCACCACAGGGAGGTTACCAGAGTACAAATACCACCACAGGGGTTACCAGAGTACAGGTACCACCACAGGGAGGTTACCAGAGTACAAATACCACCACAGGGAGGTTACCAGAGTACAAATACCACCACAGGGAGGTTACCAGAGTACAAATACCACCACAGGGAGGTTACCAGAGTACAAGTACCACCACAGGGAGGTTACCAGAGTACAGGTACCACCACAGGGAGGTTACCAGAGTACAAGTACCACCACAGGGAGGTTACCAGAGTACAAGTACCACCACAGGGAGGTTACCAGAGTACAAATACCACCACAGGGAGGTTACCAGAGTACAAATACCACCAAAGGGAGGTTACCAGAGTACAAATACCACCACAGGGAGGTTACCAGAGTACAAATACCACCACAGGGAGGTTACCAGAGTACAAATACCACCACAGGGAGGTTACCAGAGTACAAGTACCACCACAGGGAGGTTACCAGAGTACAAATACCACCACAGGGAGGTTACCAGAGTACAAATACCACCAAAGGGAGGTTACCAGAGTACAAATACCACCACAGGGAGGTTACCAGAGTACAAGTACCACCACAGGGAGGTTACCAGAGTACAAATACCACCACAGGGAGGTTACCAGAGTACAAGTACCACCACAGGGAGGTTACCAGAGTACAAATACCACCACAGGGAGGTTACCAGAGTACAAGTACCACCACAGGGAGGTTACCAGAGTACAAATACCACCACAGGGAGGTTACCAGAGTACAAGTACCACCACAGGGAGGTTACCAGAGTACAAGTACCACCACAGGGAGGTTACCAGAGTACAAGTACCACCACAGGGAGGTTACCAGAGTACAAATACCACCACAGGGAGGTTACCAGAGTACAAATACCACCACAGGGAGGTTACCAGAGTACAAATACCACCACAGGGAGGTTACCAGAGTACAAGTACCACCACTCAACACATCCTTCACTTGCCTATCCAACTTAAGTTTTCTCTCTCCTCGCAACTTTAAGTTGAGCCCAAGTATCAGAACCTCAAACTTGAGTGGTCACAGCAGTGTTGTACACCTGGGTCACCAACCTGGGTCACCAACCTGGGTCACCAACCTGGGTCACCAACCTGGGTCACCAACCTGGGTCACCAACCTGGGTCACCAACCTGGGTCACCAACCTGGGTCACCAACCTGGGTCACCAACCTGGGTCAGCAACCTGGGTCAGCAACCTGGGTCACCAACCTGGGTCAGCAACCTGGGTCACCAACCTGGGTCACCAACCTGGGTCACCAACCTGGGTCACCAACCTGGGTCACCAACCTGGGTCACCAACCTGGGTCAGCAACCTGGGTCACCAACCTGGGTCACCAACCTGGGTCACCAACCTGGGTCACCAACCTGGGTCAGCAACATGGGTCACCAACCTGGGTCAGCAACCTGGGTCACCAACCTGGGTCACCAACCTGGGTCACCAACCTGGGTCACCAACCTGGGTCACCAACCTGGGTCACCAACCTGGGTCACCAACCTGGGTCACCAACCTGGGTCACCAACCTGGGTCACCAACCTGGGTCACCAACCTTGCAGTGTCTGCAACGTCAGAGAGAAGGATGACCTATGCTGACGTTGGTTGGTTTGAGAAGGTCCTGCCTATTATGGGCCAGTAGGCCTAGGGTATCCTGCAGATACCCAAGGGGTATCTGTAAGATACCCAAGGTATTCGACAAATATCAAAGGCATCATACAGATACCCAAGGTATCCTACAGATACCCAGGGCATCCTGCAGATACTCAGGGCATCCAACAAATGCCCAAGGCACCCTACAGATACCCAGGGCATCCTATAGATACGAAGGGTATCCTACAGATACCCAGGGCATCCTGCAGATACTCAGGGCATCCTACATATACCCAGGGCATCCTACAGATACCCAGAGCATCCTGCAGATACTCAGGGCATCCAACAGATGCCCAAGGCACCCTACAGATACCCAGGGCATCCTATAGATACGAAGGGTATCCTACAGATACCCAGGGCATCCTGCAGATACTCAGGGCATCCTACATATACCCAGGGCATCCTGCAGATACTCAGGGCATCCAACAGATGCCCAAGGCACCCTACAGATACCCAGGGCATCCTGCAGATACTCAGGGCATCCTACAGATACCCAGGGCATCCTGCAGATACTCAGGGCATCCAACAGATGCCCAAGGCATACAGATACCCAGGGCATCCTATAGATACGAAGGGTATCCTACAGATACCCAGGGCATCCTGCAAATACTCAGGGCATCCTACATATACCCAGGGTATCCTACAGATACGAAGGGCATCCTACAGATACCCAGGGCATCCTACAGATACCCAGGGCATCCTACAGATACCCAAGGCATCCTACAGATACCCAGGGCATCCTACAGATACCCAGGGCATCCTACAGAAACCCAGGGCATCCTACAGATACCCAAGGCATCCTACAGAAACCCAGGGCATCCTACAGATACCCAGAGCATCCTACAGATACCCAGAGCATCCTACAGATACCCAAGGCATCCTACAGATACCCAGGGCATCCTACAGATACCCAGGGCATCCTACAGATACCCAAGGCATCCTACAGATACCCAAGGCATCCTACAGATACCCAGGGCATCCTACATATACCCAGGGCATCCTACAGATATGAAGGGCATCCTACAGATACCCAGAGCATCCTACAGATACCCAAGGCATCTTACAGATACCCAGGGCATCCTACAGATACCCAGGGCATCCTACAGATACCCAGAGCATCCTACAGATACCCAGAGCATCCTACAGATACCCAGGGCATCCTACAGATACCCAGGGCATCCTACAGATACCCAGGGCATCCTACAGATACCCAAGGCATCCTACAGATACCCAAGGCATCCTACAGATACCCAGGGCATCCTACAGATGCCCAGAGCATCCTACAGATACTCAAGGCATCCTACAGATACCCAGGGCATCCTACAGATACCCAGGGCATCCTACAGATACCCAGGGCATCCTACAGATACCCAGGGCATCTTACAGATACCCAGAGCATCCTACAGATACCCAAGGCATCCTACAGATACCCAGGGCATCCTACAGATACCCAGGGCATCCTACAGATACCCAGAGCATCCTACAGATACCCAGAGCATCCTACAGATACCCAGGGCATTCTACAGATACCCAGGGCATCCTACAGATACCCAGGGCATCCTACAGATACCCAAGGCATCCTACAGATACCCTATTTTCACACCCCATGACAGTCCCATCCCTTTGAGGTACACTAATGGGGCCTTAAAGAGCAGGAAGAAGTGGGGGTCGGAGAAATGGGAGTAGGGAAATGGGGTGGGGGAATGGGGAGGAAATGGGGGTGGGGGGAAATGGGGTGGGGCAATGGGGAGGAAATGGGGGGTCCCCCTCCAGGAAACAATGGGTCCCAAGTGCCACCTTCGTCACAGGTAATTACCACCACACTTGTACTTGTGTGTGGGGGAGGTGTGGGAAGACCTCACCTACAACCCTCCCCACCACCCCACTAACATTTCTGAGGGTGTGGGCGGAGGGGAAACGCTAAACCATCAAGGGTGCCACACAAAATGCCTATATAACAGAAAATTAAAAAAAATCCACTGCATTATACTCAATTTCTTAATTAAGTTAGAGCAGTTCCGCCGGCATCAGGGGGCTGTAATGTTTACACACCACTTAAAACACCCACTTGAAGCCTAAGTGGCAGGATAGGAGGGGTAATGGGAGTTTCAAGCCTATCCACTACACTACATTAAGGCTGGACGTGACCTTACCAGCGCCAGACCAAGAATACTTTAATACCTAAAAGGGGATTTAAAATAGACTCTATATACACTGGTATGTTGCAAATACCAACAAGCTGATGTGGATACATGTGCAACAGCTGGGTATCTTTACTGAGGAAACGTTTCGCCCACACAGTAGCTTTCTTCAAATACAGAGGCAGCAAGTGTAGTACTGAGATGATGTAGTCAGTCTACCAACACTGGATAAATAGGGACTCTAATTCACCTCTAAGTGTGTATATACACTGAAATAGACTTGTGTGTGTATATATACATCCTGCAGGAGACACTGGTGTATTTGGTGGGTTGTAGTACAAACAATAAGGTCCAAACAAGGTTGTACAAGGATAACTGTTGTCTTGACGAGGGTGATAATTTCTGGATGGAAGTCGTCAGTTACAGAAGATGCTTAGTGGAGATGTTACTGGTGTTAGTAATTGATCTTCCAGTAGCAGTGATGCTGTGCTGTTTATAGTGGAGCCTGTGTCTAGCTCCCCTTACAGTGGAGCCTGTGTCTACCTCCCCTTACAGTGGAGCCTGTGTCTAGCTTCCCTTACAGTGGAGCCTGTGTCTAGCTTCCCTCACAGTGGAGCCTGTGTCTAGCTCCCCTTACAGTGGAGCCTGTGTCTAGCTTCCCTCACAGTGGAGCCTGTGTCTAGCTCCCTTTACAGTGGAGCCTGTGTCTACCTCTCCTTACAGTGGAGCCTGTGTCTAGCCTCCCCTTACAGTGGAGCCTGTGTCTAGCTTCCCTTACAGTGGAGACTGTGTCTAGCTCCCTTTACAGTGGAGCCTGTGTCTACCTCCCCTTACAGTGGAGCCTGTGTCTAGTTTCCCTCACAGTGGAGCCTGTGTCTAGCTTCCCTCGCAGTGGAGCCTGTGTCTAGCTTCCCTCACAGTGGAGCCTGTGTCTAGCTCCCTTACAGTGGAGCCTGTGTCTAGCTCCCCTTACAGTGGAGCCTGTGTCTAGCTTCCCTTACAGTGGAGCCTGTGTCTAGCTTCCCTCACAGTGGAGCCTGTGTCTAGCTCCCTTACAGTGGAGCCTGTGTCTAGCTTCCCTCACAGTGGAGCCTGTGTCTAACTCCCCTTACAGTGGAGCCTGTGTCTACCTCCCCTTACAGTGGAGCCTGTGTCTACCTCCCCTTACAGTGGAGCCTGTGTCTAGCTCCCTTTACAGTGGAGCCTGTGTCTACCTCCCCTTACAGTGGAGCCTGTGTCTAGCTCCCCTTACAGTGGAGCCTGTGTCTAGCTCCCCTTACAGTGGAGCCTGTGTCTAGCTTCCCTTACAGTGGAGCCTATCTCTTGCCTCCCTCACAGTGGAGCCTATCTCTTGCCTCCCTCACAGTGGAGCCTATCTCTTGCCTCCCTCACAGTGGAGCCTATCTCTTGCCTCCCTCACAGTGGAGCCTATCTCTTGCCTCCCTCACAGTGGAGCCTATCTCTTGCCTCCCTCACAGTGGAGCCTCTGATAACTTCAGTAATGTCTGGGCGGAGAACATCGTGTTTCCTGAAGTATGTTTAAGTGTTATTAACTAAATCATCTCCAACATGATTTACGACTTTATAAGAACCCCCCCCACCCCCCCCTCACCCCTACCACCACCCCCTACCACCCCCCTCTACCAGCACCACCACTATTGTGTTGACGCTGACGAGATCGCAGACGCAGACTTACACATACTCAGTGGCAGAGATTTGTGTGTGTATCTTGTGTCAAAGCCTTGCCGGTTCTCGGGACCACTGAGGAGCACGAGAACGGCGGAGCACTGCGGCAGGACTACTGGCCCATGCTAGGCAGGTCTTTCTCAACCCCAAACCCACTTCAATCATGTCCTCCATCATTCTACGTCTTACAAGTGGATGTGATTCGAGGGATTTGAGCCATCGAACCTGTAATATGGAGACCAGAAGTGACCTGCGTAATCTGGAATATGGAGACCAGACGTGACCTGCGTAATCTGTAATATGGAGACCAGAAGTGACCTGCATAATCTGCAATATGGAGACCAGAAGTGACCTGCGTAATCTGTAATATTGAGACCAGAAGTGACCTGCGTAATCTGTAATATGGAAACCAGAAGTGACCTGCGTAATGTGCAATATGGAGACCAGAAGTGACCTGCGTAATGTGCAATATGGAGACCAGAAGTGACCTGCGTAATCTGGAATATGGAGACCAGAAGTGACCTGCGTAATCTGCAATATGGAGACCAGAAGTGACCTGCGTAATCTGAGGCCTGACTAGTGACGTGTAGAACTGCGAACTCGTCTTACTTACACTTCTCGGTATAAATACCTTATACTTGATATACCAGTAATCTACCTTATACTCGATATAAATACCAGTAATCTACCTTATACTCGATATAAATACCAGTAATCTACCTTATACTCGATATAAATACCAGTAATCTACCTTATACTCCATATAAATACCAGTAATCTACCTTATACTCGATATAAATACCAGTAATCTACCTTATACTCGATATAAATACCAGTAATCTACCTTATACTCGATATAAATACCAGTAATCTACCTTATACTCGATATAAATACCAGTAATTTACCTTATACATCTTGACATAAATACCAGTACGTAGACGCCAGAACAATGTAGGGAGAGAGTTGAACTAGAGGTCCCAGAGATGTAGTGTGTCACCACACAGCCTCTGACATCAATTGTCACCAAGTCTAAATAATATTCTGTGAATTGGGTGACACAGAGTTACGAGGTGTATAAACCATACCACGGGCGGGGTTAGAACCCGCGGTCAGGTGGTCCAAAAACTCCAGACGGACGCTCCAGCGCTAGGTGCATGTCTCAGCTCACCATCGTACACATAACTACTAAAACCATGAACAACACGACACTTCACCCTGGCAGCAAGTGTGGAACAAGGTAGCAGGTAGTTAGCAACTCTGGTAGCCAATCAAAACTCTCCAGCAGTTACAGGTCTGCTTACCAAACCACCATAAACCATACCCCCGGCCGGGATTGAACCCGCGGCTACGCTAGCTGGAGATTCGTCTGTAAAAACTTGCATTTGTGGTCACAGTGGTGGCCTATGCTAACCTTCCTATGGTGTAGAAATATACCTAGTTGGAGGAATCTTATTGTGGCTAGCTGGTCTAGTGGCTAACGCGACGGGCTGGAGTTTTGAGACTCTATGACCGCGGGTTCTATCCCGGCCGGGGGTATGGTTTGTTTGCAATCGTGTCATTACGATTTCGTGAGTCACAGGTCTGCTTGTTACATCTACCTACTTACACAAGCTAATTAAATAATGTATAGAGCTTTTGGTCTAGCTGTTAACGAAGCATCAGTACACACAAACGCTGGGGTGTATATATAAAAAATATGCTTATAAATGACCATAATTTTTAAAGGGGTGGACCGGTAAGCCAGCGGAAGGCCTCGGTCAGATGACCAAAGCTCCAAAGGCGGGTCATCATCTGACTAAGACCCGCGTCAGGAAACATTTATTCTGTTTCCTGACGAACCTTACCTAACCTAACCTGACTGGGGTGTACATACATACACACACACACACACACACACACACACACACACACACGTGGTCCAGCAACTGGCTTCTCGAATTCAACCCAGCCAAATGCAACGTCATGAAGATCGGAAAAGGGCAAAGAAGACCGCAGACAGAGTATAGGCTAGGTGGACAAAGACTACAGACCTCACTCAGGGAGAAAGACCTTGGGGTGACCATAACACCGAGCACATCACCGGAGGCACACATCAACCAAATAACCGCTGCAGCATACGGGTGCCTGGCAAACCTGAGAATAGCGTTCCGATACCTTAATAAGGAATCGTTCAAGACACTGTACACTGTGTATGTCAAGCCCATACTGGAGTATGCAGCACCAGTCTGGAACCCACACCTGGTCAAGCACGTCAAGAAGTTAGAGAAAGTACAAAGGTTTGCAACAAGGCTAGTCCCAGAGCTCAAGGGAATGTCGTACGAGGAAAGGTTAAGGGAAATCGGCCTGATATTATTATTACTATTATTATTATCAAGGGGGAAGCGCTAAACCCGGAGGATTATACAGCGCCTGGGGGGGGGGATGCGGAATGCATTCAGGCTTAATTCGGGGAACTGGAGCACAGATCCAATTCCCTAAATCAAGAGCCTCTCACCAACATCAAGGAACCTTCCCTGAGGGGAGGACTGACGACATTGGAGGACAGGAGGGCCAGGGGAGACATGATAACGACATACAAAATACTGCGTGGGATAGACAAGGTGGACAAAGACAGGATGTTCCAGAGATGTGACACAGAAACAAGGTGTCACAGTTGGAAGATGAAGACACAGATGAACCACAGGGATGTTAGGAAGTATTTCTTCAGCCACAGAGTAGTCAGCAAGTGGAACAGCTTAAAAAGTGATGTAGTGGAGGCAGGAACCATACACAGTTTTAAGACAAGGTATGGCAAAGCTCAGGAACCAGAGAGAGGACCTAGTAGCGATCAGTGAAGAGGCGGGGCCAGGAGCTGAGTCTCGACCCCTGCAACCACAATTAGGTCAGTACAATTAGGTACACACACACACACACACACACACAGGTACATTGTCGTACACACACACTGTCGTACACACACACCGTCGTACACACTGTCGTACACAGTCGTACACACATGCTGTCGTACACACACAATGTCATACACACACACTGTCGTGTACACACACGGTCGTGTACAAACACGGTCGTACACACACAGTCATATACACACGCTGTCGTACACACACACTGTCGTGTACACACACTGTCGTGTACAAACACAGTCGTGTACAAACACAGTCGTACACACACACTGTCGTACATACACACTGTTGTGCACACACACTGTCGTGTACACACACGGTCGTGTACAAACACGGTCGTACACACAGTCATACACACACACTGTCGTGTACACACACTGTCGTACACACACATTATCGTGTACACACACTATCGTGTACACACACTATAGTGTACACACACGGTCGTGTGCACACACTGTCGTACACACTGTCATACACACAGGGTCGTGTACACACACGGTCGTACACAGTCATACACACAGGGTCGTGTACACACACGGTCGTACAGTCATACACACAGGGTCGTGTACACACACGGTCGTACACAGTCATACACACAGGGTCGTGTACACACACGGTCGTACACAGTCATACACACAGAGTCGTGTACACACATGGTCGTACACAGTCATACACACAGGGTCGTGTACACACACTGTCGTACACACACATTATCGTGTGCACACACTATCGTGTACACACACTGTCAAACACACAGGGTCGTGTACACACACTGTCGTACACACTGTCATACACACAGGGTCGTGTACACACACTATCGTGTACACACACAGGGTCGTGTACACACACGGTCGTACACAGTCATACACACAGGGTCGTGTACACACATGGTCGTACACAGTCATACACACAGGGTCGTGTACACACACTGTCGTACACACACATTATCGTGTGCACACACTATCGTGTACACACACTGTCATACACACAGGGTCATGTACACACACGGTCGTACACACTGTCATACACATAGGGTCGTGTACACACACTGTCGTACACAGTCATACACACAGGGTCGTGTACACACACGGTCGTACACACTGTCATACACATAGGGTCGTGTACACACACTACTTAAGCAATTAAATCCTCACTAACTACACACAGTAACCATCTCTACACACATTTA
>NC_091388.1:12351610-12366610 GCF_038502225.1 Cherax quadricarinatus | reverse complement strand
ACATAACCTCTGCGATTGTCAATCCCACCTTCTTATTGGCTAGAACCTGGTCACTAGTTGAACGATGGGGCCCCATCATCAACTCTTAGCAACCTGGTTCGCTGGTTGGGGGAGATAGCCTGTAAATGAGGGTGTGTCCATGCGCCGAATAAAGGTTACGTACTCTTTGCATGCCACACCCCCACCCCCGAGAAGGCTCAGGATTAGGCTGCCACCTCCCAGTGGTAACCGTGCCGCCATGGCACAAAATAATGGGACCGCCTATCCTCTCCACCATCCAACTCTTAGATAGAGCTCAGCTTTCCTAGTGACCAAAAGCCAAACCCTAAACTCAGAGTGAGACAGCAGTCAGATAGGCCAACATAGGTCCAAGATACAAGCGGACGGTAGCCCGTATCCCCTCACTAAAAAAAAAACCCCACATCAGGGGATAAAAAAAAGAGCTTGAAAGGGGGGTTACCACAAATACATCCTAACCTAAATAAAATATTAAACTAGACTCTTGACAAAGAGTCTGCCAACACATTTTCTTTGCCGGCAATATATTTAATTTTTATATTGTAGGGCTGCAGCCTGAGCGTCCAACGCATAAGCCTTGTGTTGTGATTCTTCATGGCTTGGAGATAGACTAACGGGTTGTGATCACTGTAGACTGTGACCACCTGCGATGTCTGGCCCACATAAACATCGAAATGCTCCAAAGCCATTACCAGCGCGAGGGCTTCTTTTTCAATGGTAGAGTAAGCTCTCTGATGTGGCTGGAACTTGGCTGAAAAGTATGCGATTGGCTGCAGCTCCTTGTTCCCGATTTGTAATAGTACCGCCCCAACCCCAGACTCACAAGCATCAACCTGTAATGAAAAAGGTTTGGAGAAGTCTGGAGACAGGAGAATGGGTGCAGAGCACAATAATCTTTTTGCTTTATTAAAAGCAGTGTTACAATCTGACGTCCAATTAAAGGGAACTTTATGACTGGTAAGAGAGGTAAGAGGGGCTACAATATCTGAGAAATTCTTACAGAATCTTCTGTAAAATCCTATCATGCCTAGGAAACGTTGAAGAGATTTCCTATCATGAGGAACTGGATAATCTTTAATCGAAAGAACTTTAGCAAGTTTAGGTGCAACATTACCACTACCTACTTCATGGCCTAGAAAAGTGACAGTGGCCTGGCCAAAGGAAGATTTAGATAAATTAACTGTTAATTGGGAATTCTTAAAGGTCTCAAACAGAGCTTTAAGTCTAAGTAGGTGTTGATCCCAAGTATCAGACACCACAACAATATCATCTAGGTATGCTGCCGTGCCTTCAAGTCCTTTAATAGCCTGATGGATGAGTTTCTGGAATGAAGAGGGGGAATTTTTCATTCCGAAGGGGGTAACTGTATACTGATAATGACCTCCTGGAATTACGAAGGCAGAGATTTCCTTCGCCTTATCTGTCAAAGGTACCTGATAGTAACCTTTAAGGAGATCTAATTTGGACACAAAAGTAGCCTTACCCACAAAGTCAATTACGTCATCCAGACGAGGAAGAGGGTAAGCATCTGTAATTGTGACCTCGTTCACTTTACGGTAGTCTGTGCACATACGAAACCCTCCATCAGCCTTTTTTACTAGGATGCACGGTGAAGCCCATGGACTAGATGACTCCTCCACTAAACCATGTTCTAACAAGAAGTCTACTTCCTGCTGAAGTAGCCTTTGCTTTTCAGGATTAGCTCTGTAGGGGGAGAGTTTAATTGGTTTAGATTTTCCCACATCTACATCATGGTAACCTAACGTACATTTTTTCGGCACATCCGAAAAAATATTAGGATATGACTGTAGAAGCTCAGTTAAATTGGTTGCTTGTATTTCAGATAATCCATCCATTAACGGGCTAGGATCCTTGAGGAGGACAGAATTTGAAAGTTTAGTATTAATTTCAGAGATAGAGTGCAAAGAGTCAGAGTCGTCCTCAGAGGTAGAGGACAGAGTCATTACTGGGACTTTATCTGGTGTATGAAAGGCCTTGATTTGATTAATGTGGTAAGTTTTTGTTTTTGAGGTCTTATCAATGGGAGCTACCACATAATTTAAATCAGATAATCTACTTACTATCTGCATAGGTCCCGTAAATCTAGCTTTCAAGGTGTGGCCAGGTATAGGTTCCTGCACCAACACCTTGTCTCCTGGATGGAAGGAGCGGAATTGTGCACTTCTGTCATACCTCTGTTTCATCTTACTTTGAGCTGTCTTTAGGTTAGCCGTGGCTAACTCACGTGCCACCTGCAACCTTGAAGACGGGTTGTAGAGTGCTGAGCTTACGTCTTCTCCCATCCATCCTTCTTTGAGCACCCGAAGAGGACCTCGTACATTGTGCCCAAAGATCAGCTCAAACGGACTATACCCTGTAGACTCTTGCACCGTCTCTCGTACTGAGAACAGCAACAAAGGTAGAGATTCATCCCAATCTGTCGGAAAGTGCATGCAAAAACTTCTCATCATTGTTTTTAATGTTTGGTGGAATCTTTCCAAGGCGCCTTGGGACTGAGGGTGATAGGCAGTGGATAAGTTGTGAATTATCCCTAACCTAGTTAATACTTCCCTAAATGCTTTGGCAGTGAAGTTAGTACCTTGATCACTTTGTATAGTTTTAGGAATGCCAAAACAAGAAATGAATTTTGTTAAAGCTTTGAGAATAGCTTTAGTATTGATACTACGCATTGGGATTGCTTCAGGATATCTGGTTACTTTATCCATAATTGTAAATAAATACTGATTTCCAGACTTTGACTTAGGTAGTGGACCTACACAATCTATAATTAAATCTGCAAAAGGTTCTCCATCAGCAGGTATGGGTTGGAGAGGTGCAGGTTTAATGGAATGTCCAGGTTTTCCAACTTGCTGACATTCTCGGCAACACCTAATATGATTCTTCACATCTTTCTTTAATTTTGGCCAATAAAATTCTTTTGTGATTCTATACAAGGTTTTTGTAATTCCTAAGTGACCTCCTAATGACGTATTATGAGCTATATTTAATATCTGAGGTCTATACTTGGTTGGAACCACTAACCTGTCGTATAATTGCCGGCCCTCTATCTCCTTACCAGTCTCAGTGCAGACCAAATAATCATTTTTAACTTCATACTTGACTGGATGACCCAAAGAGGATTTACCCATGGCTGCCTGAAAAGCGAATTTTAAAGAAGGGTCCTTTCGTTGTTCCTCCCGGAAGGACAGTCCCTCGGGCATGGAAACAGAGACATCTGGCAATCCTGCAACCTGGGAATAGGAAGGCTTGATCGGGGTCTGTTCACTTGATTTACGAGACTCCGGCCGGTGTGTCTCATAAAACAACGTGGCTATTCCGAGATCGGAGTCGTCCAAGGATAGGTCAACATTCTCTCCAGACAACCCTTGGGATGTTGCCCGAGTTATGGCCAACACTGGAGAAGCATTAATCATTATAGGTTCAGGACACGAACTAACAGTAGTAATGTTATTACCCAGTAATAACATGGCATTTTTCATGGGAAATCCTTTTGAGATACCTACAGTCAAGTACCCAGTGTAATATTTGCACTGTACATAAATTTTATGCAAAGGAACAGAATATATAGCTCCTCCAAATGCTTCCAATAAAACTGAGGAATTCAAGGAAGTATTCTCTGAAAGGGGTAATATTCCTTCTCTGACAAGTGAGCAATATGCTCCAGTATCTCTAAAGGTATTTACTTTAGTTGGTTCTGAGTTTTCCTGAAGGGAAATAAGACTTTCGCAATAATAAGGGGCCATACCTTTTTCTACTTCTCTAGGGGACATGTTACTAGGGATATTAGAGATTTTCCCGATGGGTTGAGGTTTTTGGGGGCAGTTGGAACTGATGTGACCTACTTTATTGCACCTGAAGCAGACGACAGGCTTGCCCTTTACTCCCTGATGACGTTGCAAGTGGTGTCGTTCTGGCTGGTGCCTCTCTGGATATTGTTGTCGAGATGCTCCATAAGTAGTTTGCCTCTCCGCAGGGGGACCATATGTTGAGAAGCGTGGCTCACCAGGTGACTTGGTTGGATGACGTAGACGCTCTCCCTCCGGCTGGCACTTCATTCTCCAATGTTGTCGATCTCTGCTCACGCCAGACTGTTGAAAAGAGAGACGGGACCGCTCGGACAAGGAGCGGTTCGTTTCGAAGGTATCAGCCAACCTGGCCGCCTCCAATGCAGTGGTTAAGTCACGATCCTGCAGAAAGACACGAACCTCTGGTCCCACAGACTCCAGCAGGTTATCAATCAGAATAAGCTGCACCAGCTCCTCAAAGTTAGAGACACCACTCGCTTTATACCAGCTGGTAAAAGCTTTGGTTTGCTGTCTCACAAAGTCCACCAGGGATTGACCAAGCTGCCGCCTGTTCAATTTGAAGGTCTTACGATATTTAGCTGGGATACATGTATATGCTCCCAACACTGTGGTCTTCACTACTTGATAATCAGAGAATTCAGCGTCAGTTAATACCGACGTAAATTCCTGTGCCTTACCCAATAATGCTGTATGAACCAACGCTGCCCAGTGCTGTTCCGGCCACCTCAAGGCTCGAGCCTGATTTTCGAAGCTTTCGAAAAATTGCTCTGGTTCGGCCTCATTGAAGCGGGGAACAAGCTGTACTGCTTTTTGTAAACTGAAATCGTTTACAGAATGCGAAAACTGCCTCCTTTCTCTTTCCCTATCAAATTCTTCCCTTGCGAATGCTCTCTGTTCCCTAGTTTGCTCAAGATTGATTTTTGCCAGCTCAAGTGCCAACGACGCTGATTCACCCTGAGACAACCCAGCTGCACTATACTGACCATTTTGCTCCGTAGGTGTATCATCTTCCTCCTGCGAGAACATAGTAGTTTTTTCCCTAGCTCCCGTAGAGGGAGGAGTTTGATGTGCCATCTCTTCTTCAATAAGTATGTCAGCAATAAGTGAACGCAGTTGCGCAGCTGTGAGAGTGCGTTTATAGGGAATGCCAATGGAACGAGCAATTTGCCAACAACGCTGTAGGGACAATTTAGGTAGGTTATGCAAAGTATATGCCGACACCAGGCGTCTGACTCGTCTAGGTGGCATAAGTTATTCGCTATGCACAGTACGAATACCCCAACGTAACACGTTAATTTGCAGAACACGCTTAGCTATGCACAGTACGATTGCAGAATACGCATACAAGCAAAGCCGACTGCACACAAGATTGACCGTAGCGAAGCGAGCACACTGAACAAGCTAGTAGCGAGCTGTTGAACGATCACACAATAGCAAGGCTGATCATAAGCAACTGACACGCAAAATTTGTAAAGCGAAGCGAAACAGCAAGCTACACAATGTTCCTGCTACAAGCTTCACCCTAAGCTCAACCGTTTCTCTAAGTCCAGCTCTCGGACAGGCTACCCATATTACAACCTAGGATTTCAAATGGCCTGTTATCCCAGGTGTAATGGGAGCAAATAAACACAGTAGAAAAAGTTTAGACTTATATTATCCTTCACCAATTTATAACAGCAATATGTACACTATGTACAGTGATAAATATAGTGCACTCCACGGTAAGCAAGGCAGAAATAGAAGCCACAAGATAGCAGACCGTGCTTCAACCAGCTCTAGAATGGGAATGACAAGGGCAGACAGGAGAGCGGTATCCACATAACCTCTGCGATTGTCAATCCCACCTTCTTATTGGCTAGAACCTGGTCACTAGTTGAACGATGGGGCCCCATCATCAACTCTTAGCAACCTGGTTCGCTGGTTGGGGGAGATAGCCTGTAAATGAGGGTGTGTCCATGCGCCGAATAAAGGTTACGTACTCTTTGCATGCCACACCCCCACCCCCGAGAAGGCTCAGGATTAGGCTGCCACCTCCCAGTGGTAACCGTGCCGCCATGGCACAAAATAATGGGACCGCCTATCCTCTCCACCATCCAACTCTTAGATAGAGCTCAGCTTTCCTAGTGACCAAAAGCCAAACCCTAAACTCAGAGTGAGACAGCAGTCAGATAGGCCAACATAGGTCCAAGATACAAGCGGACGGTAGCCCGTATCCCCTCACTAAAAAAAAAACCCCCACATCAGGGGATAAAAAAAAGAGCTTGAAAGGGGGGTTACCACAAATACATCCTAACCTAAATAAAATATTAAACTAGACTCTTGACAAAGAGTCTGCCAACACATTTTCTTTGCCGGCAATATATTTAATTTTTATATTGTAGGGCTGCAGCCTGAGCGTCCAACGCATAAGCCTTGTGTTGTGATTCTTCATGGCTTGGAGATAGACTAACGGGTTGTGATCACTGTAGACTGTGACCACCTGCGATGTCTGGCCCACATAAACATCGAAATGCTCCAAAGCCATTACCAGCGCGAGGGCTTCTTTTTCAATGGTAGAGTAAGCTCTCTGATGTGGCTGGAACTTGGCTGAAAAGTATGCGATTGGCTGCAGCTCCTTGTTCCCGATTTGTAATAGTACCGCCCCAACCCCAGACTCACAAGCATCAACCTGTAATGAAAAAGGTTTGGAGAAGTCTGGAGACAGGAGAATGGGTGCAGAGCACAATAATCTTTTTGCTTTATTAAAAGCAGTGTTACAATCTGACGTCCAATTAAAGGGAACTTTATGACTGGTAAGAGAGGTAAGAGGGGCTACAATATCTGAGAAATTCTTACAGAATCTTCTGTAAAATCCTATCATGCCTAGGAAACGTTGAAGAGATTTCCTATCATGAGGAACTGGATAATCTTTAATCGAAAGAACTTTAGCAAGTTTAGGTGCAACATTACCACTACCTACTTCATGGCCTAGAAAAGTGACAGTGGCCTGGCCAAAGGAAGATTTAGATAAATTAACTGTTAATTGGGAATTCTTAAAGGTCTCAAACAGAGCTTTAAGTCTAAGTAGGTGTTGATCCCAAGTATCAGACACCACAACAATATCATCTAGGTATGCTGCCGTGCCTTCAAGTCCTTTAATAGCCTGATGGATGAGTTTCTGGAATGAAGAGGGGGAATTTTTCATTCCGAAGGGGGTAACTGTATACTGATAATGACCTCCTGGAATTACGAAGGCAGAGATTTCCTTCGCCTTATCTGTCAAAGGTACCTGATAGTAACCTTTAAGGAGATCTAATTTGGACACAAAAGTAGCCTTACCCACAAAGTCAATTACGTCATCCAGACGAGGAAGAGGGTAAGCATCTGTAATTGTGACCTCGTTCACTTTACGGTAGTCTGTGCACATACGAAACCCTCCATCAGCCTTTTTTACTAGGATGCACGGTGAAGCCCATGGACTAGATGACTCCTCCACTAAACCATGTTCTAACAAGAAGTCTACTTCCTGCTGAAGTAGCCTTTGCTTTTCAGGATTAGCTCTGTAGGGGGAGAGTTTAATTGGTTTAGATTTTCCCACATCTACATCATGGTAACCTAACGTACATTTTTTCGGCACATCCGAAAAAATATTAGGATATGACTGTAGAAGCTCAGTTAAATTGGTTGCTTGTATTTCAGATAATCCATCCATTAACGGGCTAGGATCCTTGAGGAGGACAGAATTTGAAAGTTTAGTATTAATTTCAGAGATAGAGTGCAAAGAGTCAGAGTCGTCCTCAGAGGTAGAGGACAGAGTCATTACTGGGACTTTATCTGGTGTATGAAAGGCCTTGATTTGATTAATGTGGTAAGTTTTTGTTTTTGAGGTCTTATCAATGGGAGCTACCACATAATTTAAATCAGATAATCTACTTACTATCTGCATAGGTCCCGTAAATCTAGCTTTCAAGGTGTGGCCAGGTATAGGTTCCTGCACCAACACCTTGTCTCCTGGATGGAAGGAGCGGAATTGTGCACTTCTGTCATACCTCTGTTTCATCTTACTTTGAGCTGTCTTTAGGTTAGCCGTGGCTAACTCACGTGCCACCTGCAACCTTGAAGACGGGTTGTAGAGTGCTGAGCTTACGTCTTCTCCCATCCATCCTTCTTTGAGCACCCGAAGAGGACCTCGTACATTGTGCCCAAAGATCAGCTCAAACGGACTATACCCTGTAGACTCTTGCACCGTCTCTCGTACTGAGAACAGCAACAAAGGTAGAGATTCATCCCAATCTGTCGGAAAGTGCATGCAAAAACTTCTCATCATTGTTTTTAATGTTTGGTGGAATCTTTCCAAGGCGCCTTGGGACTGAGGGTGATAGGCAGTGGATAAGTTGTGAATTATCCCTAACCTAGTTAATACTTCCCTAAATGCTTTGGCAGTGAAGTTAGTACCTTGATCACTTTGTATAGTTTTAGGAATGCCAAAACAAGAAATGAATTTTGTTAAAGCTTTGAGAATAGCTTTAGTATTGATACTACGCATTGGGATCGCTTCAGGATATCTGGTTACTTTATCCATAATTGTAAATAAATACTGATTTCCAGACTTTGACTTAGGTAGTGGACCTACACAATCTATAATTAAATCTGCAAAAGGTTCTCCATCAGCAGGTATGGGTTGGAGAGGTGCAGGTTTAATGGAATGTCCAGGTTTTCCAACTTGCTGACATTCTCGGCAACACCTAATATGATTCTTCACATCTTTCTTTAATTTTGGCCAATAAAATTCTTTTGTGATTCTATACAAGGTTTTTGTAATTCCTAAGTGACCTCCTAATGACGTATTATGAGCTATATTTAATATCTGAGGTCTATACTTGGTTGGAACCACTAACCTGTCGTATAATTGCCGGCCCTCTATCTCCTTACCAGTCTCAGTGCATACCAAATAATCATTTTTAACTTCATACTTGACTGGATGACCCAAAGAGGATTTACCCATGGCTGCCTCAAAAGCGAATTTTAAAGAAGGGTCCTTTCGTTGTTCCTCCCGGAAGGACAGTCCCTCGGGCATGGAAACAGAGACATCTGGCAATCCTGCAACCTGGGAATAGGAAGGCTTGATCGGGGTCTGTTCACTTGATTTACGAGACTCCGGCCGGTGTGTCTCATAAAACAACGTGGCTATTCCGAGATCGGAGTCGTCCAAGGATAGGTCAACATTCTCCCCAGACAACCCTTGGGATGTTGCCCGAGTTATGGCCAACACTGGAGAAGCATTAATCATTATAGGTTCAGGACACGAAGTAACAGTAGTAATGTTATTACCCAGTAATAACATGGCATTTTTCATGGGAAATCCTTTTGAGATACCTACAGTCAAGTACCCAGTGTAATATTTGCACTGTACATAAATTTTATGCAAAGGAACAGAATATATAGCTCCTCCAAATGCTTCCAATAAAACTGAGGAATTCAAGGAAGTATTCTCTGAAAGGGGTAATATTCCTTCTCTGACAAGTGAGCAATATGCTCCAGTATCTCTAAAGGTATTTACTTTAGTTGGTTCTGAGTTTTCCTGAAGGGAAATAAGACTTTCGCAATAATAAGGGGCCATACCTTTTTCTACTTCTCTAGGGGACATGTTACTAGGGATATTAGAGATTTTCCCGATGGGTTGAGGTTTTTGGGGGCAGTTGGAACTGATGTGACCTACTTTATTGCACCTGAAGCAGACGACAGGCTTGCCCTTTACTCCCTGATGACGTTGCAAGTGGTGTCGTTCTGGCTGGTGCCTCTCTGGATATTGTTGTCGAGATGCTCCATAAGTAGTTTGCCTCTCCGCAGGGGGACCATATGTTGAGAAGCGTGGCTCACCAGGTGACTTGGTTGGATGACGTAGACGCTCTCCCTCCGGCTGGCACTTCATTCTCCAATGTTGTCGATCTCTGCTCACGCCAGACTGTTGAAAAGAGAGACGGGACCGCTCGGACAAGGAGCGGTTCGTTTCGAAGGTATCAGCCAACCTGGCCGCCTCCAATGCAGTGGTTAAGTCACGATCCTGCAGAAAGACACGAACCTCTGGTCCCACAGACTCCAGCAGGTTATCAATCAGAATAAGCTGCACCAGCTCCTCAAAGTTAGAGACACCACTCGCTTTATACCAGCTGGTAAAAGCTTTGGTTTGCTGTCTCACAAAGTCCACCAGGGATTGACCAAGCTGCCGCCTGTTCAATTTGAAGGTCTTACGATATTTAGCTGGGATACATGTATATGCTCCCAACACTGTGGTCTTCACTACTTGATAATCAGAGAATTCAGCGTCAGTTAATACCGACGTAAATTCCTGTGCCTTACCCAATAATGCTGTATGAACCAACGCTGCCCAGTGCTGTTCCGGCCACCTCAAGGCTCGAGCCTGATTTTCGAAGCTTTCGAAAAATTGCTCTGGTTCGGCCTCATTGAAGCGGGGAACAAGCTGTACTGCTTTTTGTAAACTGAAATCGTTTACAGAATGCGAAAACTGCCTCCTTTCTCTTTCCCTATCAAATTCTTCCCTTGCGAATGCTCTCTGTTCCCTAGTTTGCTCAAGATTGATTTTTGCCAGCTCAAGTGCCAACGACGCTGATTCACCCTGAGACAACCCAGCTGCACTATACTGACCATTTTGCTCCGTAGGTGTATCATCTTCCTCCTGCGAGAACATAGTAGTTTTTTCCCTAGCTCCCGTAGAGGGAGGAGTTTGATGTGCCATCTCTTCTTCAATAAGTATGTCAGCAATAAGTGAACGCAGTTGCGCAGCTGTGAGAGTGCGTTTATAGGGAATGCCAATGGAACGAGCAATTTGCCAACAACGCTGTAGGGACAATTTAGGTAGGTTATGCAAAGTATATGCCGACACCAGGCGTCTGACTCGTCTAGGTGGCATAAGTTATTCGCTATGCACAGTACGAATACCCCAACGTAACACGTTAATTTGCAGAACACGCTTAGCTATGCACAGTACGATTGCAGAATACGCATACAAGCAAAGCCGACTGCACACAAGATTGACCGTAGCGAAGCGAGCACACTGAACAAGCTAGTAGCGAGCTGTTGAACGATCACACAATAGCAAGGCTGATCATAAGCAACTGACACGCAAAATTTGTAAAGCGAAGCGAAACAGCAAGCTACACAATGTTCCTGCTACAAGCTTCACCCTAAGCTCAACCGTTTCTCTAAGTCCAGCTCTCGGACAGGCTACCCATATTACAACCTAGGATTTCAAATGGCCTGTTATCCCAGGTGTAATGGGAGCAAATAAACACAGTAGAAAAAGTTTAGACTTATATTATCCTTCACCAATTATAACAGCAATATGTACACTATGTACAGTGATAAATATAGTGCACTCCACGGTAAGCAAGGCAGAAATAGAAGCCACAAGATAGCAGACCGTGCTTCAACCAGCTCTAGAATGGGAATGACAAGGGCAGACAGGAGAGCGGTATCCACATAACCTCTGCGATTGTCAATCCCACCTTCTTATTGGCTAGAACCTGGTCACTAGTTGAACGATGGGGCCCCATCATCAACTCTTAGCAACCTGGTTCGCTGGTTGGGGGAGATAGCCTGTAAATGAGGGTGTGTCCATGCGCCGAATAAAGGTTACGTACTCTTTGCATGCCACATCATTTATATCCTGTTACGTCGAGAGAGAGAGAGAGAGAGAGAGAGAGAGAGAGAGAGAGAGAGAGAGAGAGAGAGAGAGAATAATAACTAGGGTCATATTTCTTCATGGAAAGCATCCTCTCATAACACACACACGAGGTATCACAGTGGGCGCCTGTGACGAGCGGGGTCCCTCAAGGGTCAGTCCTGGGACCAGTGCTGTTTTTGGTATATGTGAATGACATGATGGAAGGGATAGACTCAGAAGTGTCCTTGTTTGCAGATGATGTGAAGTTAATGAGGAGAATTAAATCAGATGAGGACCAGGCAGGACTTCAACGAGACCTGGACAGGCTGGACGCCTGGTCCAGCAACTGGCTTCTTGAATTCAACCCCGCCAAGTGCAAAGTCATGAAGATCGGGGAAGGGCAAAGAAGACCGCAGACAGAGTACAGGCTAGGTGGCCAAGGACTGTAACCCTCACTCAAGGAGAAAGATCTTGGGGTGAGTATAACACCGAAAATGTCTCCTGAGGCGCACATCAACTGGTGCAGTATACTGGCGCCTGGCAAACCTAAGGATAGCGTTCCGATACCTTAATAAGGAATCGTTCAAGACACTGTACACCGTATACGTCAGGCCCATACTGGAGTATGCAGCACCAGTTTGGAACCCACACCCGGTCAAGCACGCTAAGAAATTGGAGAAAGTGCAAAGGTTTGCAACAAGACTAATTCCAGAGCTCAGGGGAATGTCCTACGAAGAAAGGTTGAGTGAAATCGGACTGACAACACTGGAGGACAGGAGGGTCAGGGGAGACATGATAACGACATATAAAATACTGCGTCACAATTGGAATTTGAAGACTCAGATGAGTCACAGGGATGTTAGGAAGTATTTCTTCAGTCATAGAGTTGTCAGGAAGTGGAATAGTCTGGGAAGTGATGCAGTGGAGGCAGGAACCATACATAGCTTTAAGACAAGGTATGATAAAGCTCATGGAGCAGGGAGAGGACCCAGTAGCAACCAGTGAAGAGGCGGGGCCAGGAGCTACGACTCGACCCCTGCAACCACAAATAGGTGAGTATACACACACACACACACACACGCACACACACAAGAAGAGATTATAACTAGCAGTCTGGCTAGGCAACAGACAGCAGTGTACAGGCAACAGACAGCAAGGTACAAGCAACAGATAGCAGTGTACAGGCAACAGACAGCAAGGTACAAACAACAGACAGCAAGGTACAAACAACAGACAGCAAGGTACAAACAACAGACAGCAAGGTACAAACAACAGACAGCAAGGTACAAACAACAGACAGCAAGGTACAAACAACAGACAGCAAGGTACAAACAACAGACAGCAAGGTACAAACCACAGACAGCAAGGTACAAACCACAGACAGCAAGGTACAAACAACAGACAGCAAGGTACAAACAACAGACAGCAAGGTACAAACCACAGACAGCAAGGTACAAACCACAGACAGCAAGGTACAAACAACAGACAGCAAGGCACAAACAACAGACAGCAAGGTACAAACCACAGACAGCAAGGTACAAACAACAGACAGCAAGGTACAAACAACAGACAGCAAGGTACAAACAACAGACAGCAAGGTACAGACAGACAGCAAGGTACAAACAACAGACAGCAAGGTACAAACAACAGACAGCAAGGTACAGACAGACAGCAAGGTACAAACAACAGACAGCAAGGTACAAACAACAGACAGCAAGGTACAAACAACAGACAGCAAGGTACAAACAACAGACAGCAAGGTACAAACAACAGACAGCAAGGTACAAACCACAGACAGCAAGGTACAAACCACAGACAGCAAGGTACAAACCACAGACAGCAAGGTACAAACAACAGACAGCAAGGTACAAACAACAGACAGCAAGGTACAGACAGACAGCAAGGTACAAACCACAGACAGCAAGGTACAAACCACATACAGCAAGGTACAAACAACAGACAGCAAGGTACAAACAACAGACAGCAAGGTACAAACAACAGACAGCAAGGTACAAACAACAGACAGCAAGGTACAAACCACAGACAGCAAGGTACAAACAACAGACAGCAAGGTACAGACAGACAGCAAGGTACAAACAACAGACAGCAAGGTACAGACAGACAGCAAGGTACAAACAACAGACAGCAAGGTACAAACAACAGACAGCAAGGTACAAACAACAGACAGCAAGGTACAAACAACAGACAGCAAGGTACAAACAACAGACAGAAAGGTACAAACAACAGACAGCAAGGTACAAACAACAGACAGCAAGGTACAAACAACAGACAGCAAGGTACAAACAACAGACAGCAAGGTACAAACAACAGACAGCAAGGTACAAACAACAGACAGCAAGGTACAAACAACAGACAGCAAGGTACAAACAACAGACAGCAAGGTACAAACAACAGACAGCAAGGTACAGACAGACAGCAAGGTACAAACAACAGACAGCAAGGTACAAACAACAGACAGCAAGGTACAAACAACAGACAGCAAGGTACAAACAACAGACAGCAAGGTACAAACAACAGACAGCAAGGTACAAACAACAGACAGCAAGGTACAAACAACAGACAGCAAGGTACAAACAACAGACAGCAAGGTACAGACAGACAGCAAGGTACAAACAACAGACAGCAAGGTACAAACAACAGACAGCAAGGTACAAACAACAGACAGCAAGGTACAGACAGACAGCAAGGTACAAACAGACAGCAAGGTACAAACCACAGACAGCAAGGTACAAACAACAGACAGCAAGGTACAAACAACAGACAGCAAGGTACAAACAACAGACAGCAAGGTACAAACAACAGACAGCAAGGTACAAACAACAGACAGCAAGGTACAAACAACAGACAGCAAGGTACAAACAACAGACAGCAAGGTACAAACAACAGACAGCAAGGTACAAACAACAGACAGCAAGGTACAAACAACAGACAGCAAGGTACAAACAACAGACAGCAAGGTACAAACAACAGACAGCAAGGTACAAACAACAGACAGCAAGGTACAGCCTTCAAGGTGCTGTCACCCTAACTTCCTGCCTTGACACTGGACTGACAGGATATTAACGTTAATATTAACTGATGAAGCGATATCCTTCTCTATCTCTCTCTCTCTCTCTCTCTCTCTCTCTCTCTCTCTCTCTCTATCTATCTATCTATCTATCTGGGAATCCCTATCCAGTAATCTCCGTCTATTGGAAAGTTTTTTCCTGCTCCACCAGAGTGATTTATACAGAATGAGAGAGAGAGAGAGAGAGAGAGAGAGAGAGAGAGAGAGAGAGAGAGAGAGAGAGAGAGAGAGAGAGAGAGAGAGAGAGAGAATCAACCACTGCTGATTTAACTTATGCATCTCAAGTGACACATTGATGATAGAAAGATGAAAATAAGGAAGAGAAGGAGGAGGAAGAGGAGGAGGAAGAAGAGGAAGAGGAGGAGGAAGAAGAGGAAGAGGAGGAGGAAGAGGCAGAAGCAGAG